>NC_041388.1:34941021-34953120 GCF_002162155.2 Triticum dicoccoides
CCGCCGCCCCAACTCCGCCTCGACGCTGCCCCGCCGCCCCGACGCCGCCTCGACCCCGCCCCGACGCCGCTGCCCCACCTCGACCCTGCCCCGTCCACACCACCGTCGCCGGGGCACCCGTCCTCCCTCCGCGGCCTCTCCGGCTGCCACGAGTGCCGCGCCATCAACGTCGAGCCCGTCTCAAGGTCTGCCGCCTGCCTGCCTAGCTAACCCCTCTCATTACTCATTAGCCATCAACCAGCTCCATGGATGTTAACCATGGTTAGTCTTCGCCATTAGTACTAATCATCGTGTTAATTGGCCATCAACCAGCTCCATGGATGTTAACCATGGTTAATCTTCGACACATGACAGTGCTTTCGCTCGTGTACGTAATTCAGTACAGTTCTTTATGAATAATAAACGAATTATTAGTTTGCTCTGCAATTCTCTGTTTCTTCCATGGGATGACACATGACAGTGCTTTAGTTCATGTACTCCCTGCATAAAGAAATATTAGAATGTTTAGATCGCGTAAAGAAATATAAGAGTATTTAGATCACTAAAGGGGAGTATACAATTAAGGGTCGGTTCTCTTTGGGCTAGATCACGTCAAGAAATATGAGAATGTTTAGATCACTAAAGGAGGGAGTATATATTAAGGGTCAGTTCTCTTTGGGCCTCTGGATGGATATAAGGCGGGTAGAGCCAGTTCTTTCAGGGTTATTGGGTGATTGTCAAAATAAACTTAACTACTTTTTCTGTTTTATTTACTCTGCATATTAGTTTGACCTAAGTCAAATTTTATGAAGCTTCGCCATTAGTCTTCGATATTTTTGTGGGATTATATAGAATTTTTGCAAAACATATATAGGAGATCAACATTATATATGCATGTGGTGAAGATTTTTCTGGTGCAAATCATGTGTGATAGTGGAGTACAACTACTAACCAGAACCATTAGTCAGTAGGAGGAGGGGGCCTTAGAAAGCTACTAGCTAGATGGCGATCTGTGCTCTGCTGTGGCATACACTAGTTAATTAATGGCAGTGGCACCCATTGGAGCCATACATATATACAAAGTTATAAAAAGATTATATACACATAGTGATCTAGTGCTTTAGTGGTTGGATTATTAGTTTAGTAATTTCTTGACACACCCTTTGTGGTTTGCCATGTGTACATGTGTGAGAGATAGTGAGAGGAGACAAGAAGAAGGGGGTTAGGAAGATGCTGCCTGCTCATCAATCAGCTCAGTTCAGTTGATCTAGCTCCTCCTACACATTTATAGATGCTGCCTGCCTGTTCAGTTGATCTAGCTCAGTTCAGTTGATCTAGCTCATCAATCAGCTCAGTTCAGTTGATCTAGCTCAGTTCAGTTGATCTAGTTCAGAAGATGCTGCCTGCCTGTTTTATTTGGTAAAGGAAATGATCTAGCTCCTCCTACACATTTATAGATCAATCAGCTCAGTTCTAGTGCTGTTGGACTTTTGCACCCACCAAAAATGTACTACTAGTTGCAAATCTTTACCAGAGATAGCTTCATAAGCAGAAGGTTCCAAATAATAAACCAGTACCACACTAGTACAGTAGTACTGCCACCTCCCAGTAAACAACAGGGTCTCTGATGAGCAATGTAGTTAATTAGTCAGGGCCTAAAAGCCAATCTACTGTCAGCTACCTGCAAATGCCTGCACAGGCAGGGAATGTACTAGGATGAAAGATGTACTTTACCAACTAATCTAATGGTGCTGGCACAAAGTGAAAAACAATAGTTAATTTGACAGAGTGCAAGGATTTTTTTTAATTGGCTTCTTGCAGTTTTGAAAATTCAGTTTATTCGGTTACTGAAAATTCAGTTAATTCAGTTAGGCACACAAATTTCAGAACTTTTGTGTGCCCTAGTACTTGGTGTTTGTAGAAAACCAGGAGTGTCAATGGGACTAGAATTCACTTGTTCTTATATGGGTGAAACTTCACTTGTTTTTAGGCTAGTGTAGGGTGTTGCTTTATTCTGTCATCATTTGTAACTATTTCACAAGTAAATTGTTCCTTCTTCTGTATTTGACAAGTAATGACTGTTGATAAGCTGAGGCATGGATTAAGCTGTTTCTTTGTTGTAACATACTGTATATAACTCCACAATGAAATACAATACATATTGATGTGCTTTGTAAAACTTGTTCATGTACTGAACTACTAATGCCTTGTGATGCTCTGAATTACTTGTGATGCCTCTGAATTACTTGTGATCACATTGAGAAAGACTTGTAAAGATGATGATCATCTTTAACAGAAAACAATTTGTGATGATTTTGCTAGTTTGCTGGGTTTTGTCTCCGACCATCGTGTCGTGATGATTTTGCAGGTACCCCGAGAGGCCCTTGAGTTTGCCGGAATGTCGATTAACTTCCGTTCCGGCAAATTTGGGTACTCCATATGTCCTATTTTCAGCAAAGGTCATGCTGAAATTTTCCGTGAATTTTAGCATGACTTTGCTAAAAATAGGACATATGGGGTACTTGTGACTAATGCATGGGCCGGGGTATCTTAGTAGTTAATTAAGTAGGATCAAGTGCCCCGGCGTACTTGTGACTAATGCATGGCTTTTAGGGTGCCTCGGTGTCGATAAAAACCGAAATGATGAAAAGTTAGGCTTTTAGGGTGCCTTGGCGTCCTCAATGATAAAAGCTTAGATTTTAGGATGCCTCGGTGTCGACAAACCCTAAATGATGAGACCATGATCTTGTTCCTTGACAATAACCAACTTTTTGACCAAACTTTGTTTCTATTTAGAGAGAAACATGGCCCACAACGATGAGGCCGGGGGTTCGGGCAGCAAGGCATTCTGGGAGCAGTCCCAGGAGATGGAGGAACAACCTCACTTGTATGAGGCCGCCGCCTTCCCCACCGATCCTGAGACCACGGATGGTGCCGCCGAGGATGACCACACTGATGCCACCACTGATGGTGCCGCCGAGGATGCCACCACTGATGATGGCGGCGCACGCATAGATAGCAGCCAGCCGAAGAGGCAACGGAAGGACCGGCGCCCGATCGTGCTCCGCACCCTCAAGGAGGAAGTTACTGAAGTGGACGCCAACGGGAATCCAACGGCGCCCGAATGAATAGTCAAGGGGTACTCGCTTCAGCTCGGGTGCATTGTCCGGAGCACCGTCTCGATCAACACCGAGAACCTGAGGCATCCTGACCGAGGGAATTTGCGCAACCTGCTCTTCACGAAGCTGCACGAACGATACAAGTTCCCCGCTGAATTCGAAAACACAAGCCTCAAAGGGAATAAAGTGAACAATGCTGCCCTCACGAAGATGAGCAAGGCCCTGTCTACTTGGAAAAGCAATGTGAAGAGAATGATCGAGAAAGGTGAGAGTTATGAGAAGATCAAGGAGAAAAATCCTTCGATCACCGAAGATGACTACAACGACTTCAAGATCAATTTCTCGAGCACCGCAAGCTCCCAATCAAGTGAGTGGGGGAAACAAATGCGGGAGCTGAACATAGGGGAACACACACTCGGTCCCGGCGGTTACAGAGTGGCGGAGCCTATATGGGACAAGGAGGAGGCGGACCGTGCCGAGCAAGGCCTACTGCCCCTCTTCGATAAATACGGTGACAAGCAGACCAGGAACTTTGTCAGGGCCCGGTACAAGAAGGACCCGAAAACAAAGGAGCTTACCACGGATCCGAAGACCAGGCGGCTTGAGCTTGTTCTGGTAAGGAATACACCCCCGCGTAATTAGCTCCATATGGTTGCATTCTAATTAATGAAGCTGAATTTCTAAATGGTTCACATTCCTTCCGCAGGCGACTGAAAGCAGTAGCGCGGGGTCGACTCAGAGCAACCCTTGGGACACCACTCTAAAGAGGGGGTTGAATATAATGAAGAACAAGGATAAGCTCAGTAAGACGACGTCAGCTGGTCGTGTGGCCGGCAAAGGCTTGTCGACAAAATGGGGGTCATACTATACCGCTGGTGTGCGGAAGGAGAAAAAGACCAGCTCGGAAAGCCAGGCGCGAGAGGTTCAAGAACTCAAGGCACAGGTGGCGCGGATTCTGGAGATTGTCCATGAGCAAGTGGAACAACGACTCGGAGCGACGATCACCGCCCTTGTGCCTACCTTGATCTCGGGGTTGAGTGCGTGGATTGCGGGCGGCCAACAGGGGCCGCCCCCGATTCCTAGCTTCACGGCCAGCAACTCGCATAATGCGATGGCGGGGCCATTGGTGCCTCCGGCGGAGGCGGCATTCGTGTCTCCGACGCCGGCATGGGAGCTTAATGCACCCGGGTGTACGCCGGCCGGCACCTCTGCAGCAAGCGGCCCCTCCGTCAACTGCACGCCCGCCGTTGGCGGTGCCTCTACATTAGCCGAGCTCGACGCCATCATCACGGTAACTAATTAAGCCTCTCTCGGCCGAGGACTTCATCTCCTTGCCTTTGACTGGGCATCCCTGACGCCCTACATGTTTTCGCAGGGCGCCGCCGACGTTCCGTGCACTCTCCTCCACTTCGTGAACAACGAGTTGGTCGATGTCGCCAAGGGAAAAATCGTTCAACCGGGCAACCCCTTGTTCCACGGTACCCAGATGCCACCCAACTTGTTTAGGGTTCAACTGGTTCGGGTGCTGCCAGGCTGCGACGACTTGTTACCTCCGAATCGACCCGTCGGGGCCGACGATGATGACGTGATGACCCTCAGCGCCTGCCAGAGCTGGCCCCTGCTTTGGCCGAAGAGCCAGATTCGTTTGGGGGCGGGGGACACCACCCCAAAGACAACACCGCCAGTCATGCCGGCGCCAAGTCGGCCCCATGGCAAGACCGCCGTAACGGTGCCGGACATCCCTATGCTACTGGATCCAAACATGCATATGGCACAGGATCAGAATGACGACGACGACGACTATGATACATTTGGCAACGTCGATCAGTACTTTGCCGAGCATGGGTACGATGGCGACTTCATGGGGCCTCCTTCTCAAGAACCAAACCCAACAAAAGACGTGTGCGATCTAGCTCGTACCGCGGAGAAGCCAAGTTGCAACAGGCGCCGTCTGGCGTTCAGCTCTCAGGAGACGCCTCCAGCTGCCGACTTCACCGAGCCTCAGATAGGCGAGGTGCGAAATATTATCAGCCCCAACACACTCAAGAAGGCGGTCTGTGAGCAAAACTCGGTCCCATTACAGGAGAAGAAGAAGGCACGCAAAAGAAAGACTAAGAAGGGTGCGAGCCAGCCGGCACCGAGTACGATCCGTGCTCAGGACGGGCCACCTTCACCTAAGGATATCTCGAGGAGGGTGCATGTGGCGGGTAGGGCGATGCTACCACCAAATATGCTCAATGCTGCAACCGGTGCTATGCGGAGTCTGCACGACAGTGTTCTTTCTTTGGAGAAGCGGCGTCTCAGAGAGAAGGATGTGGCATACCCGGTTTTCGTGGCCAAGGTGCCAGAGGGCAAGGGCTTTGTGGATAGCGACATCGGGGGTACGATCGTCCTGCGGTTTGATGACATCTTTGCTATGTTTAACCTTCATCCGCTGCACTACACCTTCGTTCGGCTATTTTCGCTAAGTATGGAGATGCGGATCATTCGCGACAAGACCCCGGACATCGTGATAGTCGACCCCTTCTACATGCGTGCCAAGATCTTGGGCAGCGCTGGGGACCGGCAAGTCGCGAGTTCTTACCTCGAAGGCGTCATTCTGGCAAACCAAGATAAGGATAACTTCCTCGTGCCTTACTTTCCCGAGTAAGTCCTCCCCTCAACCGGCCCGTAACATATGAATTCTTACATTTCGATCATTTTTCTTTTAACATTCCGTGTTTTCTGCAGTGACACACGTTGCACGCTCATCCTCCTAAGCCCCAAATATTCCATGGACACGTATTTCGACCCGGACCGTCAGTCGAACGTAGACTACACAAATGTCAAGAAGGTTCTTGATGATGTTCTCCCCGGCTACGCCAAATCTGGAGGCACCTTCACCAGGCCTATTCGTAAGTACGGCAAGCACGTGTTCTCCCACAATACGACGTTCTGCTGCGTCAAGCAGCCGCCTGGCGGTCAGAAGGGTGCCTACTACGCCATCCATCACATGCGGGCGATCGTACGGGACCATCATCAACTTCTGCTACCGAGTAAACTCCAAGATTGGGCCGCGAGCGTGTCGGCAATCCAGGACGCGGACCTCCGACAAGAATTCTTTCGCATCCAGTCGGAGTTTGCGGAAATCATCCATCAAGATGTCCTTCGTACCTCGGGGCAGTTCTACCTCAGAAATCAACCGTCCAACAGTGACATCGACACAATGCTACAAATGCAGGATGACAACGCCCGTTCTTTCATGACTCCCACGATAGACGGCGGCTTCATCCACGCTCCGGTCCCTTGAGTCGAGTTGTCTAGTTCTGAAACATCGATTGGCTCATGTTGTAATTAAACTTTAATGAACTTGTAGTATGTCTCTTTGGTTTCGAGAGTCGTTCAACTTAGATGTAATCGATGCTATTAATGTCTTGCTTTTCTCTTTCGATCGTTCTGTTGCATACTTATATATTGCTTATGTATTGTCTGTGAATTGGTACTAACGTTTCGTTTGGCTAGTGCATAGCGATGCCGACGTATGTTGTGTACAAGGGTAAGGTTCCCGGAGTCTACGATGACTGGGAGGAGTGTCGGAGACAGGTTCACCGATTCAGCGGTAACAGTTACAAAGGGTACACCACTAGGGCCGAGGCTGAATCTAGATACGCCCGCTATCTAGCGGGAGAGGGGAGGGAGCGTTGGAGGAACCGGATGAAGACGAGTTTCATCGTGATGATGCTCATCGTGATGACCGCAGCTCTCTTCTATGTGATGGTAGTTTAGATGATCGATATCGACTTGTAATGCGAAGATAAACTCGCTACTCGCGGTCTCGAGACTTGTAATATAATGTTCTATCTTTGTTCGGTCTATTCAATTCGGAGACTAATATGATGAATTGTATTCGGAGACTAATATGATGAATTGTATTCAAAGACTAATCTTCTATTATATTTGATGAATCTATTGTTGATGTGTGCTGTCTATATTTTGTCAAATGATACATTTTGTAACCTGTGCAAAAAACAGAAAATAAAAAAATAAAAAAAACCTAATATTCATACTAATGGCGCATCACATGACAGTGCGCCATTAGTATGACAGTGCATACTAATGGCACATCACCGGGTAGTGCGCCATTAGTATGCTGCGGTTACTAATGGCGCATCCAGAGGTGCTGCGCCATTAGTATGCCAAAGCACCTGGGTATACATGCCCCCTGGGAGGCATACTAATGGCGCACCCTCGCATATACTAATGGCGTACCAGGTGGTGCGCCATTAGTATACCAGATACTAATGGCGCACCAGGTGGTGCGCCATTAGTAAAAATTACTAATGGCGTGCTATCAATGGCGCACCAGTGATGCGCCATTAATGGCCATATTAGGTGCGCCATTAGTAGTGGTATTTCTAGTAGTGTGTTTCCTAACCATAGACATGAGTTGTCTTTTGATTAACGAGATCACATCATTACGAGAATGATGTGATTGACTTGACCCATTCTGTTGGCTTAGCACTTGATCGTTTAGTTTGTTGCTATTGCTTTCTTCATGACTTATACATGTTCCTGTGACTATGAGATTATGTAACTCCCGTCTACAGAAGAAACACTTTGTGTGCTACCAACCGTCACAACGTAACTTGGTGATTATAAAGGTGATCTCAGGTGTCTCCGAAGGTACTTGTTGGGTTGGCGTATTTCGAGATTAGGATTTGTCACTCCGATTGTCGAAGAGGTATCTCTGGGCCCTCTCGGTAATGCACATCACTTAAGCCATGCAAGCATTGCAACTAATGAGTTAGTTGCGGGATAATGTGTTACGGAACGAGTAAAGAGACTTGCCGGTAACGAGATTGAACTAGGTATTGAGATACCAATGATCAAATCTCGGGCAAGTAACATACCGATGACAAAGGGAACAACGTATGTTGTTATGCGGTTTGACCGATAAAGATCTTCGTAGAATATGTAGGAGCCCATGTGAGCATCCAGGTTCCGCTATTGGTTATTGACCGGAGACGTGTCTCGGTCATGTCTACATAGTTCTCGAACCCGTAGGGTCCGCACGCTTAAAGTTACGATGACAGTTATATTATGAGTTTATATGTTTTGATATACCGAAGGAGTTCGGAGTCCCGGATGAGATCGGGGACATGACGATGAGTCTCGAAATGGTCGAGAAGTAAAGATCGATATATTGAACGACTATATTCGGACATCGGAAAGGTTCCGAGTGATTCGGGTATTTTCGAGAGTACCAGGGAGTAACGGGAATTCGTATTGGGCCTTAATGGGCCATACGGGAAAGGAGAGAAAGGCCTCAAAGGGTGGCCGCACCCCTCCCCATGGGCTTTTTCGAATTGGACTAGGGAGGGGTGGTGCCCCCTTCCTTCCTTCTCCTTTTCCCTTCCTTTTCCTTCCCTCCTACTACTACTACTTGGAAGGGCTCCTAGTTCTACTAGGAAAGGAGGAATCCTACTCCCGGTGGGAGTAGGACTCCCCTAGGGCGCGCCATAGAGAGGGCCGGCCCTCCCCCTCCTCCACTCCTTTATATACGGGGGCAGGGGGCACCCCATAGACACAACAATTGATCAAGTTGATCTTCTAACCGTGTGCGGTGCCCCCTCCATCATAGTCCACCTCGATAATACTGTAGCGGTGCTTAGGCGAAGCCCTGCGTCGGTAGAACATCAACATCGTCACCACGCCATCGTGATGGCGAAACTCTCCCTCAACACTCGGCTGGATCAGAGTTCGAGGGACGTCATCGGGCTGAACGTGTGCTGAACTCGGAGGTGTCGTGCGTTCGGTACTTGATCGGTCGGATCGTGAAGATGTACGACTACATCAACCGCGTTGTGCTAATGCTTCCGCTTTCGGTCTATGAGGGTACGTGGACAACACTCTCCCCTATCGTTGTTGTGCATCACCATGATCTTGCGTGTGCGTAGGAAAATTTTGAAATTACTACGTTCCCCAACAGTGGCATCCGAGCTTGGTTTTATGCGTAGATGTCATATGCACGAGTAGAACACAAGTGAGTTGTGGGCGATATAAGTCATACTGCATACCAGCATGTCATACTTTGGTTCGGCAGTATTGTTGGATGAAGCGGCCCGGACCGACATTACGCGTACGCTTACGCAAGACTGGTTCTACCGACGTGCTTTGCACACAGATGGCTGGCGGGTGTCAGTTTCTCCAACTTTAGTTGAATCGAGTGTGGCTATGCCCGGTCCTTGCGAAGGTTAGAACATCGCCAACTTGACAAACTATAGTTGTGGTTTTGATGCATAGGTAAGAACGGTTCTTGCTAAGCCCGTAGCAGTCACGTAAAACTTGCAGCAACAAAGTAGAGGACGTCTAACTTGTTTTTGCAGGGCATTTTGTGATGTGATATGGTCAAGACATGATGCTAAATTGTATTGTATGAGATGATCATGTTTTGTAACCGAGTTATCGGCAACTGGCAGGAGCCATATGGTTGTCGCTTTATTGTATGCAATGCAATTGCGCTGTAATGCTTTACTTTATCACTAAGAGATAGCGATAGTCATGGAAGCATAAGATTGGCGAGACGACAACGATGCTACGATGGAGATCAAGGTGTCGCGCCGGTGACGATGGTGATTATGACGGTGCTTAGGAGATGGAGATCACAAGCACAAGATGATGATGGCCATATCATATCACTTATTGATTGCATGTGATGTTTATCTTTTATGCATCTTATCTTGCTTTGATTGACGGTAGCATTATAAGATGATCTCTCACTAAATTTCAAGATAAAAGTGTTCTCCCTGAGTATGCACCATTGCCAAAGTTCGTCGTGCCCAGACACCACGTGATGATCGGGTGTGATAAGCTCTACGTCCATCTACAATGGGTGCAAGCCAGTTTTGCATGCGCAGAATACTCAGGTTAAACTTGACGAGCCTAGCATATGCAGATATGGCCTCGGAACACTGAGACCGAAAGGTCGAGCGTGAATCATATAGTAGATATGATCAACATAGTCATGTTCACCATTGAAAACTACTCCATTTCACGTGACAATCGGTTATGGTTTAGTTGATTTGGATCACGTGATCACTTAGAAGATTAGAGGGATATCTTTCTAAGTGGGAGTTCTTAAGTAACATGATTAATTGAACTTAAATTTATCATGAACTTAGTCCTGGTAGTATTAGCATATCTATGTT
Organism: Triticum dicoccoides; assembly: GCF_002162155.2. NCBI lineage: Eukaryota > Viridiplantae > Streptophyta > Magnoliopsida > Poales > Poaceae > Triticum > Triticum dicoccoides. The sequence goes on from NC_041388.1 coordinate 34,951,307, forward strand.
GTAGATCAATAGCTCGCGTTTAGCTCCCCTGTTTTATTTTTGATATGTTCATAGAGAAAACTAAGTTGAAAGATGTTAGTAGCAATGATGCGGATTGGATCCGTGATCTGAGGTTTATCCTCATTGCTGCACAGAAGAATTATGTCCTTGATGCACCGGTAGGTGACAAACCTATTGCAGGAGCAGATGCAGATGTTATAAACATTTAGCTAGCTCAATATGATGACTACTTGATAGTTTAGTGCGCCATGCTTAACGGCTTAGAATCGGGACTTCAAAGACATTTTGAATGTCATGGACCATATGAGATGTTTCAGGAGTTGAAGTTAATATTTCAAGCAAATACCCGAGTTGAGAGATATGAAGTCTTCAACAAGTTCTATAGCTAAAAAATGGAGGAGAATTGCTCAAGCAGTGAGCACGTGCTCAGATTGTCTGGGTACTACAATCGTTTGAATCAAGTGGGAGTTAATCTTCCAGATAAGATAGGGTTTGACAGAATTCTCTAGTCACCATCACCAAGTTAGTAGAACTTCGTGATGAACTATAATATGCAAGGGATAACGGAAACGATTCCCAAGCTCTTCGTGATGCTGAAATCAACGAAGGTAGAAATCAAGAAAAACATCAAGAGTTGATGGTTGACAAGACCACTAGTTTCAAGAAAAGGGCAAAGGGAAGAAGGGGAACTTCAAGAAGAACGGCAAGTAAGTTGCTACTTAAGTGAAGAAGCCCAAGTCTGGTCCTAAGCCTGAGACTAAGTGTTTCTACTGCAAAGGGACTGGTCACTAGAAGTGGAACTACCCCAAGTAATAGGCGGATAAGAAGGATGGCAAAGTGAACATAGGTATATTTGATATACATGTTATTGATGTGTACTTTACTAGTGTTTATAGAAACCCCTCAGTATTTGATACTAGTTCAGTTGCTAAGAATAGTAACTTGAAACGGGAGTTGCAGAATGAACAGAGACTAGTTAAGGGTGAAGTGACGATGTGTATTGGAAATGGTTCCAAGATTGATATGATCATCATCGCACACTCCTTATACTTTCAAGATTAGTGTTAAACGTAAAATAAATGTTATTTAGTGTTTGCGTTGAGCATAAATATGATTAGATCATGTTTATTGCAATACGGTTATTCATATAAGTTAGAGAATAATTGTTGTTCTGTTTACATGAATAAAACCTTCAATGGTCATACACCCAATGAAAATGGTTTGTTGGATCTCGATCGTGGTGATACACATTTTCATAATATTGAAGCCAAAAGATGCAAAGTTAATAATAATAATGCAACTTATTTGTGGCACTGTCACATCCCTAGTTTCTGGCATTGCTCTAGGCTAGCTTCATGTGTGCATCATGTCTATATTTTTGAAACTTGAATTGAGGAATATTGGAAGCCTCAAAACCCTAAATAAAAGAGGGGCAAAAACCCTAGAAATCTCATTCATTGCTCCAAAAGGCTCTTCTTAAATGCCTGATAATTTTTGGTAAGGGTTCTGGTCCCAACCAAAATATTGAACATTTTTAAGGATTTATTTTTGGGACTTTGGATTTAATTCATTAGCTATTTGAATTTGAATTATATTCATATAATTAGAATATAATTTCAAATAACCCCTGAAATATTTTATAAGCTTTTGGAAAAGTCCATCTAGCAATATAAAATATTCAGAGGAGCTTTGGCATTGTTTGAATTATTATTTTAATTCAAAACAGTGGCAAAAGAATTAAAAAAAAAGAAAACAGAACTGAAATAGAAATAAAAGAGAGAGAGAGAAGGAAGTACCTGGGCCACTTACCTGTA
>NC_041388.1:34956645-34959253 GCF_002162155.2 Triticum dicoccoides
TGGTAGCTTGCTACTGCTCCGGAACACTTAGCCTGGCCGGCATGTGTCCTTCTTCGTTCCTGTGTCTGTCCCTTCGGGGAAATGTCACGCGATGAATACCGGAGTCCTGTTAGCCCGCTACAGCCCGGTTCACCGGAGTCCTGCTAGCCCAGTGCTACAGCCTGGATTCACTCGCTGATGACCGACACGTTCGATGCTGGGTCATGGATGCCTGTCCCTGTAAGTCTGTGCCACTTTGGGTTTACGACTAGCCATGTCAGCCCGGGCTCCTTATCATATGGATGCTAGCGACACTGTCATATACGTGTGCCAAAAGGCGCAAACGGTCCCGGGCAAAGGTAATGCGACACCCGTGGGGATACCGTGCGTGAGGCCGCAAAGTGATATGAGGTGTTACATGCTAGATCGATGTGGCATTGAGTCGGGGTCCTGACAGTGTTGGTATCAGAGCTTGACTGCCTGTAGGATTACCAAGCCAAACTGGTCGAAGTTGAGTCTAGAAATTCTTAGTTATATGTAGGGGAATTGATTGTGGGATGGAACGTAAGGCTCTTTTTACTCCTTATACCTCATGCCCTTCTGATCTGAGTCATCTTATCTTTCCTACGGGGTTAAGGAACTAGGCTATCTCTTCTTTCTATCAGGATCACGTGTTACTAATCCGTAGACTTATAAGATTGTTGGATTTAAGTCTCAGTTCAGCTCCTACTACTTCCGTATGTTAATTGTTGATCTCGAAATCTTGATATTGTGCTTCTGAGTGGTTATGCCACCATTTTTGTGAATGTCTCAAGTCTTTTCTGAGCATTTACAGCCGTTATGCTGTCCGAGTCATCCCAGGTTTCTAAATAGTCGGATGCATTTGCAAATCCCTTCCTCCTGTTTCCTATGTGCTTTTGGTCAGATTAGTCACACAAATCAGTGAGTTGAGGTACTTTATTGCCTTGACATATATGTTGGAGCTAGTATTATGACCCTAGGTGTCTTAGGGGATCATCTAGTAATTTAGCCATGATTTGTGTTCCCAGTGTGATGATTTTGGCCATCATTCTCGAAAGCATCCCGTGATGCTACTTAGTAGTAGGTATTCTATTCCTGGGTTCTTGAACCCGAGATTCACTTTACTTACTTCATGTTGATAGTAATTGCTAGCGCCTTTAGGATATTAGTAACCTTTGCGATAGTCCTCAAGGTCCGTGGTATATCCTTCTTCCAAATACCATGAACCACTTACGGCAAAAGTTTGTTGGATCAAAAGATCACAACAGGAGTGCTCTCGATGGGTTCTCCATTCATAATTGTGACTCTGCCAGTTCTACCTTTCCGCATGGATTGTCCGGAAGAAATATGTTGAACTCGTTCGACATGCTAATCTATGCATTCATAACTCAGAAAATCATATGTTCCTTTGAGTTGTCCCTCTTTAGTTGTTTTCTGGCCCTCGTCTATCAATTGATAGCCAGGAGTAATTGTGCATTCGTGTTATCAATGCTTATTACTCTTGTGGTCCGTCAAGCCATTCTGTCCTGAATGACTAGGAGAAACAAACTCCAGTACCTCTTCCATATCCAAGATTGGGTCAAAGAAGTTGTGCTCCGCAGATCAAATTGCTAATCCAGCTTTTGTTCTGTTCTACCTTGGAGTATTACCATCTTTATATCGGGATTGTTATAGGAATTGCACACCATCCTATGAACTCTTGGTACAGTGATACTTCTTGCCATCATTAGTCATTCCTCGGTCTTCGTGTTGATGCAACCGGAATACCGACAAATGAATTGTGATGTGTGAAATCAATACGCCTAGCAACCTCGTTGCTGGGTAGTTAAAGGACAATAATTTCATTCTTAGCGTGTTGGTTTTTGAATCATCCTTCTAAGACTGATCGTGCTACCTAGTCCTTATTTCGGTGCACCCTTCGATTGATGAGTTAGGATCTTGTCAAGTCCTCACTCATTTGATCATATCGTCTTGCCCTCAAAAGCAAGATTGTTCTCGAGCTTAGTAACATACCGGTGGTTCGTGACTTTCCAAATATCTTCTTGGAGGTGTTACCGGGTTGTCACCTGACCGCTATGTTGAGTTCGTGATCAAGTTGGTTTCTTGTGAACCACCTTCTCTCCAAGAATCGGTGTTAGATATCCCTGAGCGAGTTGGTTAAGCTAAACGACAACTTGGAGGGTTGGAAGATAAAAGCTTGCCTGACTTAGTTCGTTCCAAAGGGATATTCTTGTGTAGTGTGTGTTGAAGAAAGATGATATCTTCATCGATTGGTCCTTGTGATCAGTTGCTGGACCTATTGTCTTATCAATCCTTTGATTTGAGTGTGGGCTATCGTCAAATCAAGTCGGAACCAACGATGTTCGTAATGTTGTCTTACTCGTGGTTGATCCCTCGAGCATACACCATTATATCCTTTGGGTCTGACCAATGCTATCACCGTGTTCACTTAACTATGGAATTCCTTTTAAAAGGAAACCTAGATGAATTGTTGTTGAGCCCATTGACAACATCCTTGTCTTCTCCATAATTTTGCTGAACATTAAGCTAGTGTTGGAAACTTTTGAAAGCATTTGTTCATGCTAGCTCATGAAGCATATGTTTGGAT
>NC_041388.1:34961644-34972278 GCF_002162155.2 Triticum dicoccoides
CCGAGCGGAGCTCGCCGCCATCGTCACCGTACCCATGGCCACCGGCCACCCCTAGCCTCACCGACGCCCCAGGAAGCTCCGCCGGTCCTCCCTCGACCTCCTCGCCGTGTCACGTGACCAGAAGAGCCCCGGAACGCCACCCCCGACGTTTTCCCCTCGCCGGCCGCCGAGGATCTTCTCCGTCGATTCGGCCACTCCGGCGCGCCCCCGAGCCGGCTAACCATCCCTACGGCACCGCTGTGAGCTCCTACGCCTCCCCTCCCTCTTTCCCCCTTCGATTGCGCCCTATAGCCACCGCCCCACGAGCACCGAAGCCGCCGTCCGCCATGGCCGGTGAGCTCCGTGCTCCCGAGCTTCTCCGCCTGCGTTCGTTGCCTCTGGGTGTTCCTGGTGACCCCAGCATCCCGTAGAGCCCATCGGCCGCGCCCGCCGTGCCGTGTAACGCCGAAACCGAGCACGCCCGAGCTCCGGCCGCCGCTGCCGAGCTCGAGGCCATCGTCTCCGGCCGCCCTAGCTGCTGCTGCTTGCTGAAATGGGCGCGGGTGAGCTCCAGCTCCCCGTAGCCGCTCTCCTCCGTCCATTTGGACGCCGGAGGAGCGAGCCCGCGCCCTCCGCCGCGCCTGTTGCCACCGGCGACGAGCCGCCGGCGGGTTAGGCCCTGCTGACCAGGGGTTTGACCCCCCCTGGGTCGATGACAGGTGAGGCCAGCCCCCCTGTTAATTAATTAGTTTATTTTAATTTAATTACCCCCCTGCTGACACTGACATGTCGGCCCTAGTGTCTTAATCCTTAATTAAACTAAAATAAACCCCCCCCTGACGCTGACCAGTGGGCCCGATCCCCCCCTAACCTTTTAATTAAACTAAATAAACCCCTGTTAACCCCCTGTCACTGACGTGTGGGTCCCACATGTCAGGTTTGACCCGGACCAGCCCGTTGACCTGCTGACGTCACTATGACGTCAGGCTGGCGCATTAATTCAATTACTGGATTTATTAATAATCAGGAAATTCCAGAAAATTGTATAAACTTCAATAATTCATAGAAAATTAACCGTAACTCCAAATTAAATAATTTATATATGAAAAATTATCAGAAAAATTCAAGGAATCCATCTGTACCATTTTCATGCATGTTAGAACAACTTATAGCTGCTGTTTAGCACAAATCAATTAAATGGCATTTGAATAATCACATATGGAGTTTAAATTTGAATCTTGTATTCAAACCAACTTCATTTAATCTGTTGCTAGTTGCATTAGCTCAAAACACATTCATTTTGCCATGTCATGATCATGCATCATATTGTGCATTGCATTGATTGTGTTCCCTTCTGTGTTGCCGGTATTTGTCCCCTCTCGATAGACATGATACCGATGATGTGATCGTTGACACTGATGAAGACTCAATGTTATCTTCAGAAGTGCCAGGCAAGCAAAACCCCCTTGTTCATTCCGATACAATCCTACTCTCTCGCTCCTGCTCTCTTTTACTGCATTAGGACAACAACGATTCATCTGTTACTTGCTGCGGTAGCTAAACCCCTTTATCCTTTGCATGACCTGTCATTCCACAGTAAATAGATGAAACCCACTAGTATGAGTAGGAATTGTTTGAGCCCTGTTGTGCCTACTCATTCATGCTTGTTTGTCATGCCTGCTACTGCTTAGAGTTGAGTCAGGTCTGATTCATCGGGGATGAATCAGAGGCGTGTGAACATGTCCTACTGTGTGTGAGCTAAGTGTGTGAACACGATTTGGTAAAGGTAGCGGTGAGAGGCCATGTAGGAGTACATGGTGGGTTGTCTCATTGCAGCCGTCTTCAGGAACTGAGTTCTGTGTTTGTGATCCATGATCAGTTACTACCACACATTGGGTTCCGGTAACTCGACCCCTCTCGACTTATTAATCAACATGATCTCTGTCCAGGAGTTGCAACTAGTTTCTGGTGTTTGTAGGTAGTGTTAGTAGTCTACCAAGTGGCACCCGGTACAGGTGGGCTTGGGACAGACTAGGCACAGTGGCACGGTGTACCAAGCGTACATCCACCCGTCGAGGTGGGCTTGGGAACCCTGCACACATCGTTTGGGGCCGTGAGCGACACCCCGGCCGGATCTCCTTGCGGATGGAACCCGAATAGGCGATAAACCTGGACTAGAGACTTGTTCGGTTAGTCAGGTCGTGGCCGACTCCCTCGCCCGGCTTCCGCTTGAAGGTTGCCGAGGTACATGACGTGTACAGGGCGGTAAGTGGCGAAAGCGTGTGTGAAGAAGTACACCCCTGCAGGGTTATCATTATCTATTCGAATAGCCGGATTCCTCGGATATGGAAACTTGGACCCCTTGTACAGTTCATAGACAAGTGAAAGTGGATACTCTAAAATACGCAAGATAAGCATGAGTGCTATGGATGGCGTTCTCGTAGGGAGACGGGAGCGGATCCATAGTGGTGTATTGATATGGTGAATATGTGGACTCGTGTGCGCCACCTCAAAAGAGTTACTTGCAGTCGTAGTTCAGGTTAGCCACCGAGTCAAAGCTGGCTTGCTGCAGTTAAACTCCACCACCCCCTTTGTTGATAATGATGCATATGTAGTTAGTTCTGATGTAAGTCTTGCTGGGTACATTTGTACTCACGTTTGCCTATTTTATGTTTTTGCAGAGAGACTTCGGTCTCACTAGTAGTTCCGCGTGGACTTCGACGTTTAGCTTGTTACCTCAGCTACGATCTTGTGCCCTCGGCAGGATCTGGTAGATAGTCAGGCTTCTCAGCCTTTTTCATTTATAGATGTCTGTACCCAGACATGATAGCTTCCGCTTGTGCTTTGACTTGTATGCTCTGAGTGTTGGGTCATGAGACCCCTGTTTGTAATATCTCGCTCCTCGGAGCCTATTGATTAAATACTTGAGTCGTAGAGTCTTATTGTGATGCCATGTTGTATTTGCACATATCGAGCATATTGTGTGTATGTTATTGAAATGCTTGGTATGTGTGGGATCTGACCATCTAGTTGTTTATCTTTAGTAGCCTCTCTTACCGGGAAATGTCTCCTAGTGTTTCCATTGAGCCTTGGTAGCTTGCTACTGCTCCGGAACACTTAGGCTGGCCGGCATGTGTCCTTCTTCGTTCCTGTGTCTGTCCCTTCGGGGAAATGTCACGCGATGAATACCGGAGTCCTGTTAGCCCGCTACAGCCCGGTTCACCGGAGTCCTGCTAGCCCAGTGCTACAGCCTGGATTCACTCGCTGATGACCGACACGTTCGATGCTGGGTCATGGATGCCTGTCCCTGTAAGTCTGTGCCACTTTGGGTTTACGACTAGCCATGTCAGCCCGGGCTCCTTATCATATGGATGCTAGCGACACTGTCATATACGTGTGCCAAAAGGCGCAAACGGTCCCGGGCAAAGGTAATGCGACACCCGTGGGGATACCGTGCGTGAGGCCGCAAAGTGATATGAGGTGTTACATGCTAGATCGATGTGGCATTGAGTCGGGGTCCTGACAGGCACTGCCGTTTAGGTCATATTGGTGTAAAGCGCACGAAGAAAATCCATGCTGATGGGCTTTTGGAATCACTTGACAATGAATCAGTTGATGTTTTCGAACCATGCCTCATGAGCAAGATGGCTAAGACTCCGTTCTCCGGAACAATGGAGCGAGCAACAGATTTGTTGGAAATCATACATACTGATGTATGTGGTCCGATGAATATTGAGGCTCGCGGCAGGTATCATTATTTTCTGATCTTCACATATGATTTGAGCAGATATGAGTATATCTACTTGATGAAACACAAGTCTCAAACATTTAAAAAGTTCAAACAATTTCAGAGTGAAGTGGAGAATCATCGTAACAAAAATAAAAATTTCTATGATATGATCGCAGAAGTAAAATATTTGAGTTACGAGTTGCCTTCAGTGAAAACAATGTGAAATAGTTTCACTACTCACGCCACCTGGAACACCACAGTGTAATGGTGTGTCTGAACGTCGTAACTGTACTTTATTAGATACGGTGCGATCTATGATGTCTCTTTCCGATTTACCACTATCGTTTTGGGGTTATACATTAGAGACAGCTACATTCATGTTAAATAGGTCACCATCTAAATCCGTTGAGACGACACCGTATGAACTATGGTTTGGCAAGAAACCTAAGCTGTCATTTCTTAAAGTTTGAGGTTGCAATGCTTATGTGAAAAAGTTTCAACGTGATAACCTCAAACCCAAATCGGGAAGTGCGTCTTCATAGGATACCCAAAAGAAAATATTGGGTACACCTTTTATCATAGATCCGAAGGCAAGATATTCATTGCTGAGAATGGATCCTTTCTAGAGAAGGAGTTTCTCTCGAAAAAAGTGAGTGGGAAGAAAGTAGAACTTGATGAGCTAACTGTACCTGCTCCCTTATTGGAAAGTAGTTCATCACAGAAATCTGTTCCTGTGACTACTACACCAATTAGTGAGGAAGCTAATGATGATGATCATGTAACTTCAGATCAAGTTACTACCGAAACCTCGTAGGTAAACCAGAGTGATATCCGCACCTGAGTGGTACGGTAATCCTGTTCTGGAGGTCATGTTACTTGACCATGACAAGCCTACGAACTATGAGGAAGCGATGATGAGCCCAGATTCCACGAAATGGCTTGAGGCCATGAAATCTGAGATGAGATCCATGTATGAGAACAAAGTATGGACTTTGATTGACCTGCCCAATGATCCGCGAGCCATTGAGATTAAATGGATCTCCAAGAGGAAGAGGGACGCTGATAGTAGTGTTACTATCTACAAAGCTAGAATTGTCGCAAAAAGGTTTTCGACAAGTTCAAGGTGTTGACTACAATGAGAGTTTCTCACTCGTATATATGCTTAAGTCTGCCCAAATCATGTTTGCAATTGTCGCATTTTATGAAATCTGGCAAATGGATAAACAAAACTGCATTCCTTAATGGATTTATTAAAGAAAAGTTGTATATGATGCAACCAGAAGGTTTTGTCAATCCTAAAGGTACTAACAAAATATGCAAGCTCCAGCGATCCATCTATGGACTGGTGCAAGCATCTCAGAGTTGGAATATACGCTTTGATAAGTTGATCAAAGCATATAGTTTTATACAGACTTGCGGTGAAGCCTGTATTTACAAGAAAGTGAGTGTGAGCACTACAACATTTCTGATAAGTATATGTATGACATATTGTTGATCGGAGATAATGTAGAATTATTCTGCAAAGCATAAAGGAATGTTTGAAAGGAGTTTTTCAAAAAAGGACCTTGGTGAAGCTGCTTACATATTGAGAATCAAGATCTATAGAGATAGATCAAGACGCTTGATAAGTTTTTCAATGAGTACATACCTTGACAAGATTTTGAAGTAGCTCAAAATGGAACAGTCAAAAAGGAGTTCTTGCCTGTGTTACAAGGTGTGAAGTTGAGTAAGACTCAAAACCCGACCACGGCAGAAGATAGAGAGAGAATGAAAGTCATTCCCTATGCCCCAGCCATATGTTCTATAACGTATGCCATGCTGTGTACCAGACCTATTGTATACCCTATCCCGAGTTTGGCAAGAGAGTACAATAGTGATCTAGGAGTAGATCACTGGACATTGGTCAAAAATTATCCTTAGTGGAATAAGGATATGTTTCCCGATTATGGCGGTGACAAAAGGTTCGTCGTAAAGGGTTACGTCGATGCAAGTTTTGACACTGATCCAAATGACTCTAAGTCTCAATCTAGATACATATTGAAAGTGGGAGAAAATAGCTAGAGTAGCTCCGTGCAGAGCATTGTTGACATAGAAATTTGTAAAACACATACGGATCTGAATGTGGCAGACCCATTGACTAAACCTCCCTCACAAGCAAAACATGATCACACCTTAGTACTCTTTGGGTATTAATCACATAGCAATGTGAACTAGATTATTTACTCTAGTAAACCCTTTGGGTGTTGGTCACATGACGATGTGAACTATGGGTGTTAATCACATGGTGATGTGAACTATTGATCTTAAATCACATGGCGATGTGAACTAGATTATTGACTATAGTGTAAGTGGGAGACTGAAGGAAATATGCCCTAGAGGCAATAATACAGTTATTATTTATTTCCTTATATCATGATAAATTTTTATTATTCATGCTAGAGTTGTATTAATCGGAAACATAATACATGTGTGGATACATAGACAAACAGAGTGTCACTAGTATGCCTCTACTTGACTAGCTCGTTGATCAAAGATGGTTATGTTTTCTAACATAGACATGAGTTGTCATTTGATTAATGGGATCACATCATTAGGAGAATGATGTGATTGACTCGACCCATTCCGTTAGCTTAGCACTTGATCGTTTAGTTTGTTGATATTGCTTTCTTCATGACTTATACATGTTCCTATGACTATGAGATTATGCAACTCCCGTTTACCGGAGGAACACTTTGTGTGCTACCAAACGACACAACGTAACTGGGTGATTATAAAGGTGCTCTACAGGTGTCTCCGAAGGTACTTGTTGGGTTGGCGTATTTCGAGATTAGGATTTGTCACTCCGATTGTCGGAGAGGTATCTCTGGGCCCTCTTGGTAATGCACATCACTTAAACCTTGCAAGCATTGCAACAAATGAGTTAGTTACGGGATGATGTGTTACAGAACGAGTAAAGAGACTTGCCGGTAACGAGATTGAACTAGGTATTCAAATACCAACGATCGAATCTCGGGAATGTAACATACCGATGACAAAGGGAACAACGTATGTTGTTATGCGATTTGACCGATAAAGATCTTCATAGAATATGTAGGAGCCAATATGAGCATGCAGGTTCTGCAATTGGTTATTGACCGGAGATGTGTCTCGGTCATGTCTACATAGTTCTCGAATCCATAGGGTCCGCACTCTTAAAGTTACGATGAAAATTATATTATGAGTTTATTTGTTTTGATGTACCGAAGGAGTTCAGAGTCCTGGATGAGATCGGGGACATGACGGGGTGTCTCGAAATGATCGAGACGTAAAGATCGATATATTGGACGACTATATTCGAACATCGGAAAGGTTTCGAGTGATTCGGGTATTTTCGAGAATACCGGGGAGTAACGGGAATTCGTGGGCCTTAATGGGCCATACGGGAAAGGAGAAAATGGCCTCAAAGGGTGGCCGCACCCCTCCCCATGGGCTGGTCCAAATTGGACTAGGGAGGGGGGGCGCCCCCTTCCTTCCTTCTTCTTTTCCCTTCCTTTTCCTTCCCTCCTACTCCTACTACTTGGAAGGGCTCCTATTTCTACTAGGAAAGGAGGAATCCTACTCCCGGTGGGAGTAGGACTCCCCTAGGGCGCGCCATAGAGAGGGCCGTCCCTCCCCCTCCTCCACTCCTTTATATACGGGGGTAGGGGCACCCCATAGACACAACAATTTATCAAGTTGATCTTTTAGCCGTGTGCAGTGCCCCCTCCACCATAGTCCACCTCGATAATACTGTAGCGGTGCTTAGGCGAAGCCCTGCATCGGTAGAACATCAACATCGTCACCACGCCGTCGTGCTGACGAAACTCTCCCTCAACACTCGGTTGGATCGGAGTTCGAGGGACGTCATCGGGCTGAATGTGTGCTGAACTCGGAGGTGTCGTGCGTTCGGTACTTGATCGATCGGATTGTGAAGACATACAACTACATCAACCGCGTTGTGCCAACGCTTCCGCTTTCGGTCTACGAGGGTACATGGACAACACTCTCCCCTCTCGTTGTTGTGCATCACCATGATCTTGCATGTGCGTAGGAAAATTTTGAAATTACTATGTTCCCCAACACCTGCCACCTATGTGGTCATGAGCGACAGTGCAGCCTTGTTGAGAGGATTGTCGTGGCCGCCAGGGAGACACCAAGACAATCAGGATAGATGCCGCCATCCTGATACGTCTCCAACGTATCTATAATTTTTGATTGCTCCATGCTATATTATCTACTGTTTTGGACTATATTGGGCTTTATTTTCCACTTTTATATTATTTTTGGGACTAACCTATTAACCGGAGGCCCAGCCCAGAATTGCTGTTTTTTTGCCTATTTTAGTGTTTCGAAGAAATAGAATATCAAACGGAATCCAAACGGAATAAAACCTTCGGGAACGTGATTTTCTCACCGAACGTGGTCCAGGAGACTTGGACCCTACTCCAAGGAGTCAAAGAGGCGGTCACGAGGGTGGGGGCGCGCCCCCTGCCTCGTGGGCCCGTCGGTGCTCCACCGACGTACTCCTTCCTCCTATATATACATACGTACCTCCAAACGATCAGAACAAGAGCCAAAAACCTAATTCCACCACCGCAACTTTCTGTATCCACGAGATCCCATCTTGGGGCCTGTTCCGGAGCTTCCCCGGAGAGGGCCGTCATCACAGAGGGCTTCTACATCATCATAGCCTGTCCGATGAAGTGTGAGTAGTTTACCTAAGACCTTCGGGTCCATAGTTAGTAGCTAGATGGCTTCTTCTCTCTTTTTGGATCTTAATACAAAGTTCTCCCCCTCTCTTGTGGAGATCTATTCGATGTAATCTTCTTTTTGCGGTGTGTTTGTTGAGACTGGTGAATTGTGGGTTTATGATCAAGTCTATCTATGAATAATATTTGAATCTTCTTTGAATTCTTTTATGTATGATTGGTTATCTTTGCAAGTCCCTTTGAATTATCCGTTTGGTTTGGCCAACTAGATTGGTAGTTCTTGCCATGGGAGAAGTGCTTAGCTTTGGGTTCGATCTTGCGGTGTCCTTTCCCAGTGACAGAAGGGGTAGCAAGGCACGTATTGTATCGTTGCCATCGAGGATAACAAAAAGGGATTTATTTCATATTGCATGAATTTATCTCTCTACATCATGTCATCTTGCTTAAGGCGTTACTCTGTTTTTAACTTAATACTCTAGATGCATGCTGGATAGCGGTCGATGAGTGGAGTAATAGTAGTAGATGCAGAATTGTTTCGGTCTACTTGTCACGGACGTGATGCTTATATACATGATCATGCCTAGATATTCTCATAACTATGCTCAATTCTGTCAATTGCTCAACAGTAATTTGTTCACCCACCATAGAATACTTATGCTCTTGAGGGAAGCCACTAGTGAAACCTATGGCCCCCGGGTCTATTCTCATCATATCAATCTCCATCACTTTAATCTTGCTTTGCTTTTTTACTTTGCCTTTACTTTTTACTTTGCATCTTTATACCAAAAATACCCAAAATATTATATCTATCAGATCTCACTCTCGTAAGTGACCGTGAAGGGATTGACAACCCCTAATCGCGTTGGTTGCGAGTAGCTATCGTTTTGTGCAGGTACAAGGGACTTGAGCGTGGCCTCCTACTGGATTGATACCTTGGTTCTCAAAAACTAAGGGAAATACTTACGCTACTTTGCTGCATCATTCCTTCCTCTTCGGGGAAAACCAATGCAAGCTCAAGAGGTAGCACATCCCACCTCTCTCTCCCTCATGACATTGTCGTTGCCCCAACACCATTGTTGTGGAGCTAGTCGTGCAGGTTGTTGATTGGGTATGAGCATGGCGAAAGGTGGGGAATTGTCGCTGCTGTCGGACGATGCTGAGGAGTACGCGGAAACCGTCAAGCTAGAAAAAGGTCGGCGAGAGAGTAGCCATTGGTTTGTATCAATTCGATGCAACATGTCGTTCTGCTACTATGGGGTGAGGCTAAGATGGCCGGCCTAGTCTCCTTCATGGAGATCAAGCCATCATGTCACTGATGGCCTACAGTTTCAAAGTTATATGATTAAACTGACGCACCTCCAATAGTTTTAGGATGTAAAACTACAGTTTGGGAGTTATACGAGTAAATTGACATGCCTTTTGTAATTTTAGAACCTAAAACTGCATTTACAAAGTTATAGGACTAAACTAACATACCTCCAATAGTTTTAAGACTTATGATGCATTTTTCTCATTTTCTTATGCCACTAAAGAACTCAATATGATTCTTATTGTGCATTATATTCCAAAATAAATATGGTTGAACTAATGGATACAGAAAAACGGATATCACTTGGTTTCTCTCACATCATGTTGTTATGTGCACCTATCTAGTACATCAAACCCTATAGAAAATCTTTTCAAATCCCAAATATTTTTAAAAATAAATGGTAAAGAAAGTGAGATGGACACTAGTAGAAAAAGGGTCAAACGTGAAGCACATTAGTGCCGGTTTGAATTTGAGCCGGTACTAATGTGTCCATTAGTGCCGGTTCCAACGGCTAGCCGGGCCGCTCTCATTAGTACCGGTTCGTGGCGAACCTTTAGCACCGGTTCGTGCCACGAACCGGTACTAATGAGAGTGGTGGCAGGATGTTGTCAGTCAGGGGCCCCTCCAGGACCTTTATTACCGGGTCGTATCACGAACCGGTACTAAAGGCCGTCCTACATAGACCCTTCGTCCACCCGAGCTTGCTCTGTTCTTCCCCTTTCCCCTCTCCTATCTGTTCTTTTCCCTCTTCCTCTCAAGCTCATCACACATTTTGCCCAAGATTTGAAGGCCCCCATCCATTCAAATGATCACAAAGGTTAGCAACTTTTTCCTTTCATCTCTCATTGCTAGATTAGCTCGTGCAATGCTTTATATAGTGATTGATTTT
>NC_041388.1:34972651-34977927 GCF_002162155.2 Triticum dicoccoides
ATTTGGGAGGAATTATATATATGTGCTAGTATTTGATTTATATGCAATTTGAGGTCAAAAATAACACTTAGTTTGCATATGTAGGTGTGGTTTACTTAGTACCTTCTAAATCTCCGTCGTAACCACCGTCGATCGCTCGCAACGTCCCGTCGCCGGCACCACCTTGTGGTGAGCCTCTTGTTCATGAAGTTTTATATAAAAAATTGATGTTTGTGTGATTTGGATATATAGTTACTCGTATAAATATCTTACCCATACGTTGTTTGTTATACATAGTGCCATGGTTTTGATATCTGTCCCCGTCGGCCCTCGTCCGGTTTATGATTCGGATGTGGTATATTCTCTTTTAAAACCATTCATTGCATTTCGTGTTTATGACAAATTATGCCCATCAAGTTGACATAGATATTTGTATGTAGGAGGTAGTTGAACCGGAAATTCCAACCGACCCTATTGTCGAGAGGTTGAATTTAGTCGAAAGAGAAAACAAGGATTTGAAGGAAAAATTGAAAAGAATTGAGGGGGAGAAGATGGAATTGGAGTTGCATGTTGCCGATGTCGTCGATGATCACAAGATTAAGATGGAGAAAATGCGCTTGAAGATTAGAAAGATTAGAAAATATGCCATTCATAGTGAGGCTTGGTATCATTATGCTGTTAGATCAATTGTTACCTTAGTTGCGATCTTGATCGTATTTGTTGTTGCATTTAAATTCTTTAGCTAGAGAGTTATTTGTTTGTTGCATTTAAGTGTTGTATGATCTTTATGTATGAACTTTATGTATCGTATTAATTTGATGTTTTTGGTGCTGTGTATTGAAGATGAGCCGGCAATGGATGTACAATGACCGATGCTCTCCCGAGTTCATTAATGGCGTGCGTACTTTTCTTCTTGCGGCTGAGGCAAACAAGCGAGAGGATGGTTTTATGCATTGTCCATGTGCCGGCTGTAAGAATGGTCACAATTACTCTACGTCAAGAACCATTCATGTCCACCTGTTTGAGTCCGGTTTCATGCCCCACTATAATGTTTGGACCAAGCATGGAGAAAGAGGGGTTATGATGGAAGACAATGAAGAAGAAGAGGACGACGACAGCTATCCTGGCCATGGGTTCCCTGAATACGATGATACAACAATGAGGGAAGAAGCTGAGCCGGTAATGCAGGAAGAAGCTGAGCCGGCAATGCGGGAAGAAGCTGAAGAAGAGGCATCGGATGAGCCTGTTGATGATCTAGGTCGGGCCATTGCCGATGCAAAGAGAAACTGCGCAAGTGATTTGGAGAAGAAGAAGTTGCAGCGCATGTTAGAGGATCACAAAAAATTGTTGTACCCGAATTGCGTAGGTGACAAGAAAAAGATGGGCACCACACTGGAATTGCTACAATGGAAGGCAGAGAATGGTGTATCTCACAAGGGATTTGGAAAGTTGCTGGTAATGATAAAGGACATGCTTCCAAAGGACAACGAATTTCCCGAGAGTACGCACGAAGCAAAGAAGGCTGTCTGCCCTCTAGGGTTAGAGGTGCAGAAGATACATGCATGCCCTAATGATTGCATCCTCTACCGCGGTGAGTACGAGGATTTGAACGCTTGCCCGGTATGCGGTGCATTGCGCTATAAGATCAGCCGCGATGACCCTGGTGATGTCGAGGGCGAGCGCCCCAGGAAGAAGATTCCTGCCAAGGTGATGTGGTATGCTCCTATAATACCATTGTTGAAACGTTTGTTTCAAAACAAAGAGCATGCCAAGGAGATGCGATGGCACAGAAAAGACCGTAAGAAAGACGGAAAGTTGAGAGTACCCGCTGACGGGTCGCAGTGGAGAAAAATCGAAAGAAAGTACGGGAAGGATTTTTCATATGACGCAAGGAACATATGGTTTGGTCTAAGCGCAGATGACATTAATCCTTTTGGGGAGCAGAGCAGCAACCATAGCACCTGGCCTATGACTCTATGTTTGTATAACCTTCCTCCTTGGTTGTGCATGAAGCGGAAGTTCATTATGATGCCAGTGCTCATCCAAGGCCCTAAGCAACCAGGCAACAACATTATTGTGTACCTAAGGCCATTAGTTGAAGAACTCTTACAACTGTGGAATGGAACAGGCGTACGTGCGTGGGATGAGCACATGGGGGAAGAATTTGACCTAAAGGCGTTGCTGTTCGTGACCATCAATGATTGGTCTGCTCTCAGTAACATTTCATGACAGACAAACAAGGGATACTGCGCATGCACGCACTGTTTAGACGATACCGACAGTATATATTTGGCTAATTGTAAGAAGAATGTGTACCTGGGACATCGTCGATTTCTTCCGAGCAGGCATCCCATAAGAAAGAAAGGCAAGCATTTCAAAGGTGAGGCGGATCACCGGACGAAGCCTCGCCACCGTACTGGTGCTGATGTACATGATATGGTCAAGGATTTGAACGTGGTCTTTGGAAAGGGTCCTGGTGGACAACCTGTTTCGAATGACGCTGACGGACGCGCACCCATGTGGAAGAAGAAATCTATATTTTGGGACCTTCCCTATTGGAAAGACCTAGAGGCCCGCTTCGCAATCGACGTGATGCACGTGACGAAGAATCTTTGTGTGACCCTGCTTGGTTTCTTGGGCGTGTATGGGAAGACAAAAGATACACCTGAGGCACGGGAGGACCAGCAACGTATGCACGGAAAAGACGGCATACATCAGGGTCATGCAAGCTACGCTCTTACCAAAGAAGAGAAGGAAATCTTCTTTGAATGCCTGCTTAGTATTAAGGTACCGTCTGGCTTCTCGTCGAATATAAAGGGAATAATAAACATGGCAGAGAAAAAGTTCCAGAACCTAAAGTCTCATGACTACCACGTGATTATGACGCAACTGCTTCCGGTTGCATTGAGGGGGCTTTTACCGGAAAACGTTCGATTAGCCATTGTGAAGCTACGTGCATTTCTCAATGCAATCTCTCAGAAGGTAATCGATCCAGAAATCATACCAAGGTTAGAGAATTATTTGGTGCAATGTCTTGTCAGTTCCGAGTTGGTGTTCCCACCATCCTTCTTCAACATCATGACGCACGTCCTAGTTCACCTATGCGAAGAGATTAACGTTTTGAGTCCTGTATTTCTACACAATATGTTCCCCTTTGAGAGGTTCATGGGAGTCTTAAAGAAATATGTTCATAACCGTGCTAGGCCAGAAGGAAGCATCTCCAAGGTCCATGAAACTGAGGAGGTCATTGAGTTTTGTATTGACTTTATTCCTGACCTTAAGCCGATTGGTGTTCCTGAATCGCGGCATAAGGGCAGACTGGATGGAAAAGGCACGCTAGGAGGGGAACAAATAATATGTATGGACGGACATTCTCTCACTGAAGCACACTACACAGTTCCACAGAATTCCGCATTGGTGGCTCCATATATGGATGAACACAAGAATTTTCTACGCTCCAAACACCCAGAGCGGTCTGATGACTGGATTACACGTGAACAAACCAGGAGTTTCGCCAGCTGGTTGTAGACACGTACCATGCATGACACCTCTATTGAAAATGACATGTACTTGCTGTCCCAGTTACCATCTTCGGATATAATGACTTTCAAAGGGTACGAGATAAATGGTAATACATTTTACACGATCGCCCAAGATAAGAAGAGCACCAACCAAAATAGTGGTGTCCGCTTTGATGCAGAAACCAAGACGGGAAAGGAAACATATTATGGTTATATACAGGACATATGGGAACTTGACTATCGACGTGGTTTGAAGGTCCCTTTGTTTCGGTGCAAATGGGTCAATATGACACGAGGCGGGGTAACGGAAGACCCGCAGTACGGAATGACAACAGTGGATCTCAACAATCTTGCGTATGCAGACAAACCATTCGTCCTAGCCAATGATGTGGCACAGGTTTTCTATGTGAAGGACATGTCTACCAAGCCAAGAAAAAGAAAAGATAAAGAAGCGAATGCATCGTACGATGAGCCAAAGCGGCACATAGTTCTTTCTGGGAAGAGAAACATCGTGGGAGTGGATGACAAGACAGACATGTCAGAAGATTATGAAAAGTTTGCTGAAATTGCTCCATTCACAGCGAATATTGACCCGAGCATCCCGTTAAATCATGAAGATTTTCCATGTTTACGGCGCAAAGGGACACACACGAAGAAAAAGTTTCACACCCAAAGATCTGGGATGTGATCGGTTTCACTATCATCACTTTCTTCTGTGTTTCACCCAGGAGGGAATCTCTGTAATAGTTAGGGTAGTTATGTGTTTTGGCATTTGAAACGCGAAGAAATTTTATGTGCAAACAAATTCTTTCATGCCTTTACTGATTTTTAAAGTTAAGTTATTCACAAACTAGTGATTCACACTAATTTGAAATAATTCAAAATTTAAACTATTCAAATTTGAAAACTACGGGCACTAACAGAAAGTTTGTAATTTTTTGTACCTAAAGCAAAAATATTCACAAAGAAACTCTAAATACACTGATTTTTAAAGATAAGTTATTCACAAACTAGTGATTCACACTAATTTCAAATAATTTAAAATTTAAACTATTCAAATTTGAAAACTACGAGCACTAACAGAAAGTTTGTAATTTTTTGTACCTAAAGCAAAAATATTCACAAAGAAACTCTAAATACATAAAAAACAACTCAAAAATAAATAAAGCAAAAAAAAATAAAAAAGCCCGCCTACTGGGCCAGAGTGGCCTGCATACGACTAGAAACCCAACCTGTTGTTGGGCCAGGATGCAGGCCTGCAAAGGCCCAGTAGGCCCACGGGGCAGCACAGAACATGTAGGCCCAGTAGGCCTGCTTCGGAGAGGAGCTCGAGAGAGCTACCCCACGGGAGGTTATAAACCAGTGCGGACGCCCCTCGCCTAGCGAGGTTGGGCTAAACTTGCCGCACCGCACCTGCGCCAGTGCACCCCCTTTAGTACCGGGTGGTGGCACCAACCGGTACTAAAGGGGGGGGGGGCTTTAGTACCGGTTGGAGCCACCCCCGGTACTAAAGGGGGTGCGCTTCCCGCCGCTTGGCCTCGCCAAAACAGGCCTTTAGTACCGGTTGGTGGCTCCAACCGGTACTAAAGGTCCATCCTATATAACTAAACACTTCAAAAATTTCAGTTTCTCATCTGCTTCTTCTCCTCTGCCCCGTCGCCCGCCGCCCCCGTCTCCATATCCCTCGTCGCCGCCCCGTCCCCGTCGTCGCCGCCCCGTCGTCCCCGTCCCCATCATCCCCATCGTCACCGCCGCGCCGTCCCGGCCCGTCCCGCG
>NC_041388.1:34978348-34988154 GCF_002162155.2 Triticum dicoccoides
CCGTCCCCGTCATCGCCGCCCCGTCCCCGTCGTCGCCGCCCCGGCCCGTACATTCCCGTCCCCGTCGTCGCCGCCCCGTCCCTGTCCCCGTCGTCGCCGCGCCCGTTGCCGTCCCCGTCGCCGCCCCCCGTCGCCTCTCGCCTCGCCGGTGAGCACACACACACATACATACATTTTTTTAGTTTTTTAGTTATAGAAATGGTTATAAAAATGTTAGAATTTTTTCTTTTTTTAGTTATAGAAATAGTTAGTTATATAGCATTGTTAGAAATGTTATAGAAATCTTAGAATTGTTAGAAATTTTTTTGTTTTTTAGTTATAGAAATAGTTATAAAAAAGTTAGAATTGTTAGGAATTTTTCTGTTTTTTAGTTATAGAAATAGTTATAAAAAAGTTAGAAATTTTTTTAGTTATAGAAATATTAGAAATGTTATACAAATGTTAGTTATATATATAGAAATGTTATAATTTTTTTCTGTTTTTTAGTTATAGAAATATTAGAAATGTTATAGAAATGTTAGTTATATAGCATTGTTCGAAATGTTATAGGAATGTTAGTTATATAGAAATGTTAGAAATTTTAGTTATCAAAATCCAATCATTAAAAAAATGTTACTTTTTGCGGGCATATAGCTAGTATTTGTTCTCGACGATGCCCGGCCCGCATCCTCGCAGTCGACCCGTCCGCGACGACGTCCGGCTGACCCATGTCCAGGACTGGGCTCCACCGGGCTGGCACTGGGAGGTGCTGCCTGGAGGGGCGCGCCGCTTGATGAGGAACCCGGCCCCGGGTCCCGTCGTCGACCCTGATCTCGTTTGGTGGCGTTCGCGTGGGCCAGTTTCAGTGCGGAGGGAGCCGGCCCCGCCGGAGGTGGTACGTCACCGTGTCAGGGAGGAGGACGAGCACATCCATCGCTACATGGTTGCGTTAGAGGGCGGCAGGTTCTCCAATACCTGGCAGTTTCTTCAGGGATCTCACTTCATCTATGATCCTGTGAGGGTTCCTTCTCTTTGGGTGTCCACCGCCCGCGCCGCATGAACCGCGAGTGTCCTAGATTCTTCTATAGTATTCGATCTTTATTAGCTACCTAGCCAGTGATGTATTCGATATATAATATTCGAGATGATGTATTCGAGATTATATATTATTCAAGACGATGTATTCGAGATTATATCTATTATTCGAGACGATGTATTCGAGATTATATCTATTATTCGAGATGATGTATTCCAGATTATATCTATTATTCGAGACGACGTATTCGAGATTATATTCGATGATGCTTATTATGTACTATAATTGATTCAGTTTTTCCTTATTAATTGATTGCATCCATGCATTGTAATTTGAATATATTTCTTTTGGATTAGTTAAACAAAACCTATGGCGGACAATACCGGCAGAGAGGGAGAAGAGGCCATGTTCAATATCATACGCAATCCTCGCGGGCCAGATGATGATCAGAATGAAGAAGATTATGACGGCTCCAAATATCTAAACAACACCGGGGAGGGTGATATGATACTCGATCGCGATGACCGAATTGATGAAGTCATGAACTATGAACATGACAAAGAAAATGTTGATCTTGAAACAACAAAGACCGGAGAGGTATATATATTTATATAAGCAGGCATCTGGTGATCATCACATGTTTTAAATGACTTGAAGATATATTAACGAATCAATCTTTCTTATTTCAGCCATCCGGATCGAGCAAATCTTCAGGCAACAGGATGAAACGAGGCCCAAACAAAAAGTTGAAGGAGGGCGTAAAGTACAATATCGAGGCAATCAAACCTAATGGTGAACCATTAGCGCCTAAGAAGATTGCGGACAAGTTCATTCGTCAGTGCGGGGTTCTTGTGAAGGAACAACTCCCGATCTCCCTTCAAGAATGGAGAGAGCCAGCAAAGCCACGTTCAGGAGTTACTTTTGTCGACGACAGACAAAAACATTTGCTTTGGGAAACGCTCATGGAACATTTCACCCTACCAGATCATTTCGCAGATGCAGATGTGGAGAAAGTCAAGGATGCTACTCTTAGGAAGATGGCGGTTGCATTCAAGAACCACAAGATTCGTGAATGGGCCAAGTACGTCAAGGGAGGAAGGAAGACTCCAGTATTCGAGGGAACACTAGAGAAGCAAAGTGCTCATTGGGACGATTTCGTGAAATTCAAGGATTCGGAATTATCTAAGGAACGGTCCAGAATAAACAAGGCCAATGCCGCAAAAAAGGATAAGTTCCATAAGCTGGGGCCAGGTGGCTATGCAGTCGGAATGCCTAAGTGGGATAAGTCTGAGAAAGAGATGCTGGATGCAGGTGTCACTCCAGAAACATTGAGCTGGCCCCCCAGGTGCAGGACTTGGTTCTATGCGCATGGGGGGGGGGGAGTTGGACCCGAAGACAGGCAAAGTTTCAAAGAAGGCATGTCTTGATGGAGCTGAAGATAAGCTACTTGTTGCAATAGAAGAGGCTCGATCGGGGTTGTTCGAGCCCAACAGAGAGAACGACGAGCTTACACGTGCCCTGGGAAATCCTGAACACCCGGGAAGAACACGAGGCATGGGCGCTATTCCGTGGTATGAGGGGTTTTCGGACTGGAACACCGACTACAGAACCCGTGCGAGAAAGAAGATTGCGGAGGAGAAGAAGAGGAAGATGGAGGAGGAGCAGAGGAAGCTAGACTATGAACGCCTTCTAGGCCTAGAATCAGCGCACGCGGACTTGGCAGTCAAATTCCAGTGGCAACAGGAGCATATCGACTCACTTAGCCAGCAAAGGGGGTCTCAGCAGCTAGCAGATGATCCACCAATGGACAGCACCGTCCCATCCATGTCGAGAAGTAGCATGGGTTCCGCCCCGGGCGACACATTGCTGGATAGCTACCCAGTGGATGACATCATGGAGAACACTAATTGCGAGCTACACTTCAAAATAAAGAACATATCCATGAAGGTGGCGGATGCCCTTGCTTTTACAAATCCCCCCGAGGCAACCTTCCATTGCAACCCGATTCCAGCGGGCTATGCTCATGTCTTGGTTGATGAGGTGGTGGACCAATATTCGGGGCTAGAGCTTGACATTCCTGGAGGTGACGATGAGCACACACTAGGAGAGGCCAACCATCGTATCATCCTATGGAAAAAGGATTGCATCATCTTTCGAAGGCCACCGACACCGCGTCATCCGACTCCTCATCGCAGTCCGCCACAGAGTCAGCAGACTCCCGCTCTTCCAAGTCCACCAACGCGTCAGACCACTCCTCCTCCAAGTCCGGCACAGCTTCAGGCCACTCCTCCTCCTCCTCCAAGTCCGGCAAAGCGTCAGGCCACTCCTCCTCCAAGTCCGGCACAACTTCAGGCCACTCCTCCTCCAAGTCCGGCACAGCTTCAGGCCACTCCTTCTCCTCTAACTCAGCCACGTCAGCCGTCTTTGCCGCCTCAGCAATCACGGAAAAGAGCCGCCTCAGCTATGGTGCGTAGCGGTACAAGTCGAGGTAGACTGGAGGTACAGGCGGAGGCAAGCGATTTCAATATGGTCCAAGCCTCGCGCCTCTTCCGCAGAGGCCTTACGACAAGTCCGAGGAGGAAAACGTGGCCATATCGAAGGCCGAGGTGGAAGCCCATTTTGCACCGGAACCGCCAC
Organism: Triticum dicoccoides; assembly: GCF_002162155.2. Classification (NCBI taxonomy): domain Eukaryota; kingdom Viridiplantae; phylum Streptophyta; class Magnoliopsida; order Poales; family Poaceae; genus Triticum; species Triticum dicoccoides. The sequence continues at coordinate 34,982,001 of NC_041388.1, forward strand.
CGCCGCCAAGGGAGAAAGTGCCTGTGGAAAAGATTGACCACTTCATTCGTATGTCTAGAGCACCAGCTCCCAAGCCTGTTGACACAGACTATGAGAGCCACATCAAGAAGTTAAATCGAGCACGTCTACAGAAAGAGGCGAGCTCGAGCTCGAGCAAATCAGCTGGCAAAAGGAGCGGTAAAACCGTTCCCCAGCTGGGAGAACAGGCGGCGCAATCAATCCCCCCACTTGTTGTGCCAACAACACATGAGAGTAGGCGCGCCCAATATTATTGTGGGCAAACCGTTAACGTTCCCGGGGTGGGCGATGTGGTAATAAATGAGGAGCATATTGCGCAGGCTGAATCGATCGGGATCACTGTTGGACAACTCCTCGATATCGAGCCCATGTCTCCAACTAGAGAGGAGGAAATAAAACGGAAATATGCCCGGGGCCAACCTTTGGTCGAGCCAGAGGAGGTCAATAAGCTCGCAATGAGAATGTATGAATTGCATCAATGGTACATGGACATTACCAAGATTTCCAATCCAGAGTTCCTCATGGTGAATGTGAACAAGGAGCATTACTACCATGAGAAAGCTGTGACCATTGAGTATTCAGAACTATTTCAGCTATACAATAAAGACGCACTCGACAAATCTATCGTCAGTTGCTACTGTCTGTAAGTGATTTTTTTCTATAATTTAAGTCTCAAGCTAGCTGTAGTGATTATTTTGATCAATTATTACCTGTAATTATTCTCACTATATTCTTTTCTGTGGTATTATGCAGGATGAAGATTTATGAAATGAAAAAAGTGGACGATATGGCATTGGGTTCGATGAACCAAATACCATTAATGAATACACATGGAAAATAAATCCATATCACGAAAACAGTGTAGAGGAAAGCATGCTACAGTTCTTCAAGGAACTCAAATACAATGAAGATATACTACTTTCTTACAACTTCCAGTGAGTCACACTGTCTTGTACTACAAATTCTGTTTTTCCCTACTAGCTATAGCTACATGTTTTTGCTTACATACGCCCGCTTAATTAAGACATGCAAACGTGTGTGCATGCAGATTTCACTGAATCTTGTTAATCATTAAAGTTGATGAAGGAACAGTTGAAGTACTAGACTCACTATTTAAGAAAGCAAGTGACTACACCATCGTGAAGGGGATAGTCAACAAGTAATTTCAATCATTATTAACTATATCTTAGCCTATTTAATTAGTTCGTCATTTCCTGATAACAACTATTTAATAACTCATTTATTTATTTTCTTTGTCGGCGGGCAGGGCTTGGGCAAAGTTCATCAGGGCCACTCCAGGCCCATGGAAACAAAATCTGAAATGGTATCGACCCAAGGTAAGTAATTAAGTAGTACTAGCTAGCTGCCATCTCTTTAATTATCATGCTTGATTAATTATTATCTGATAAAATTCCATTCTCGTAAAGGCCCTGAAGCAGGCGCCGGGGAATGATCTATGTGCATACTACATTTGCGAGAACATTCGCATGATGGCGTCCGAAAGGAGCAAATCTCAAAGACAGGAGTGGGTACGATATCGATTGTCAGAACACTATTCACAATTTTTACACCATTATCGATATCTAGTCACACAAATAATACAAATGCATATTGATCACCTTCTTAACAGTTCAAAGAGGTGCGGGACAAGCTCCTAGCATAGGACCGCATAGAAGCAATTCAAGAGGAAATAGCGGGATTTTTGCTCGAGCAGGTCATAGATCCCAAAGAAGAATACTATTACCCGCTACCGCCCCCATGAACCACTTCGAATTGTTATCGTGCTCCGAAGGCACCAATTAGCTAGGCTAATGCCACTGGCTCTAAAGGCACCAATTAGGAGAAATTGTGTATATATATATACACATGTGTGTATATATGTGTGAATTAATTAATGGTGGTTGTGAGACATTCCAATTGTGTGTGTGTGTGTGTATATATATATATATATATATATATATATATATTATGATCGGTTCTACTAGAAATTCTATTTATATATATGCATAACGTGTATAATATGTATTATCGTAAAATACCAACAAACAAAAAATAATTAAATGGAAAACACAAAATTAAATGAAAAAGAAATCATAAACCCAAAACACCCCAACATTTTAATACCGGTTGGTGACACCAACCGGTACTAAAGGGCTCCCTGCCCCCAAAGCTGGCTCGTGCCACGTGGTTGCCCTTTAGCACCGGTTCGTGCTGAACCGGTACTAGGGGGGGGGGGGCTTTAGTGCCTACATTTTAGCGCCGGTTACCAAACCGGCACTAAAGGGCCTTACAAAGCGGTGCTATTGCCCGGTTCTGCACTAGTGGGAGCTAGACTCACAACCAGGACTACAAGGGGAGAACCTAATTCCATCTTCAGTTTCGTAAATCTAATGGCTATATTTCATTGGTCCACTAAATTAATGGTTGGATGTTTCTAATTTTTGTGAGATCTTTTGGAGTAATCTTTTTTTTGTTTAATCCGTCGAGTAGTTTCCCTCTATAATCTCTAGTTAAATCCTAGACACATAGTTTTAGATCTAACTATCAAAATAATTTTGATGATGTTTCTTAACGCAGTGTCTCTATTAGAACCCTGTATTTTTTCACTACCAGTTTTTCCCTACAATCTCTAGTTAAATTCTAGACGGACAATTCTAGATCTAACTTAAAACAGGTTTTATGATGTGGCTTAACGTGGTGTCTCTCTTAGAACCCAGTATTTTTCTTTTATTATATAATAGATAGATAGATAGATTAAAATATCATATAGCATATCAAGCTAACTTCATTTGAAGAAGTTAATGACCCTTGAAAAACTTAAGCACTAACAGAACCGCGAAAACTTGTCTAATCAGAAAGCATGTAAGGTACAAGTGAAGGCGCCTTACCCATATGCATGTTTGACCTCGGGTTGTCCATGGCCGTTGGTCGCGCCGTCAACACGGCATGTCCTTGTCCCGCCTAACGGCCAGGCATGGCATATGGATTCGCGCAAGCGACAAAAAGGTAGGTGTGTTATGCAACTTATCACGACATAGTATTAAGCGTTGTACCTGCACATTTACTGGAGCCTCATATGAATTTGTGGTTGTGTCTGTAGTGATATGCATTCAAGAAAGTGTTTTGTCACGCCTGGCTTATCAGAACCTCTTACTTATTATGTTTGTCTGAGCTCTTCACCATGCTTGTCAGAGTCTCTGTTCTAATTTTCTTAACTAGTCTAGTTGTTTGGCGTTTCGCACCAAAGTTCTCAGGGCCTCGTACATATCATTTCAGTAAAGGGGATAAATGCTTCAATCGTAAGTAGTAAAATTGACAGGCGTCTCTCATTTATCAATGTATCTGGTAATTTGAACCGTCTATCCCATTGCAATAAGTGTTGAATCACAAACCTGCCCATTTAATACCCTTCCCTGAAACAATTATATTTTCCCCTCAAAACCCCTGGTCTGGCCATATCGCATCTTCTCCCCCCTGCATTGCCTATGTAGGCTGAAGCTCGCTATTCATCGCTGCCGTATGTAGTTGTAATCCATTTGTTCGACAATCGTTTCCTTCCATGAAGTCTTTGTTCTTCCACGTCAATGTTGAGGTCTGATATGTGAAGTAGCACTGCCGATGGCCTCCCTTCAGATCTGCATGTAGGTACATGCTTCATGCGTTATGGTTTAACCATTATATTAATCTAGCTTGCAGCAGAATGCAGATAGGATACATATGCACGCCATGTTGTTTATAATAGATCAAGTGGAATTATGGCATAGGAAATAAAGTGAAGATTGTCACCTAAAATGTCAACCACTAAATTTTCTTTAGTGAGTTAGGCCATATTCCACTTTAATGCCTATCTTGAATTTATTTCATATGCCAAAATTCCTCTTGAGCTATTGTAAACCATATCCCTAGAACTTGATGTGCATATGGATTACCATATGAATTCTTGCTCAAGCTGCTTTACTATAGCAATTAAACTTATGTTGATGACCTAGTTATGTCGATTAGAAACTTACATGATGCTACACAAATTTTATCGGCCATATTAATAGCCATTTAGTGAGCTGTGAGCATGTTGGGGATTTTATTTTTCTTGAGCTTACATGTGAGGTATTAATTAAATAGGATCTTGATTATTATTATTTTGTATTCCACGATGCTTCAAGTGTTGAGACCTCTGAACTTGGATTTTTGATCGATTGTTCTTCCATGTGTTTTATTTCAAAAAACAAAAGACCTTCCGTGTGTTCGAAACGGATAAAGAAAACTAGCCTGCTCGGTTGCTCGCTGCCAAGCTTGAGCAGGTATGGTGTGATTGTTCGCATAGGTTTGGTTTGTTGAGACGGCAACAAGAAAAGATAGGTGATGGGTCATTGTCAGCATTTATCATCGCCCTTTTTCTGTTTTTGACGGGTATTTGGAGAAGATGATAAAGGTCAAGCTTGCAGAGCTTTCTTTTTTTTTTTTTGAAACAAGAAACCCGAATGAGCATTGGAGTCTCACCTCTTTTTGGTAAAGATAGAGCAATCCTTGTGACGAGCATTTCCAGTAAACCGGCAACGCACACTTTAAGCAAGGGCTTGCAAAGTGGGCAGCATGGTGCGGTGACGGGTAACTAGCGTCATATACATCAGTTACCAAGTAATTATACCACTCTAAGTCTCTAACTATCCGGCAAGTAGTTAACACTAGGCCATCAAGACCAAAAAACAAGCTACTGAATGGATCATAAAATCAAATACGTATAATGCAATATAAACCACTACCAGAAAAACTTGTTTTGCCGACGGCCATATCTATGCCGACGGCCCCCGTCGGCATATATGGGCATACCCCGACGGCCCAATAAAAGCCGTCGGCGTAGAAAGGCCGTCGGCGTATAACCATCTATGCCGACGGGGGGCCGTCGGCATAGATAAGCCGTCGGCGTTTCTCCGAATATACCGACGGTGGTCGTCGGCATAGAGCAGGCTGTCGGCATATCGCGTGGGCCCGTCTACCCGGGTGGCGACGGGAGTTTGACGGCGTCAGGCTACGCCGACGGGCTAACGGTGGCCGTCGGCATAGCTACGCCGACGTCATCGATCCGCCGCGCCGCCACGTCATCGATCCGCGTCGTTCGCCGGTCCCGTGGGGTGGCATTTCTATGCCGACGGCTAGGCCGTCGGCATAGGCCTGGCCCATGGTTTTTGCCACGTCATTGATCCCCGCCCTACGCCACGCCATCGATCCAGGGCTCTACCGTTCCGTGGCTGTAGCTATGCCGACGGCTTTGCCGTAGGCATAGATTTCTAATAATATTTTTATATTTTTTGTATTTTCTCTTATTATTTTTTATTTTTTTTCCAATACTAATTTCATTAACTTAAATGTACAGAAAACATATATCGATTTCCCCCCACACGGGTCTTCTTCCGTCGTGTCACGGAGAGGTTAGACGGGACGGGCCGGGTACCTGTGGGAGGTAGCAATGCCGCCAGGTGTTGCGGTGGGCCCTCCTACGGTTGTGGAAACGTGGTGGTAGGCGCAGGCACGCGGCTCCGGGGTGTGCCCCCTCCCCCCTCACGGGGGTCGATGCCGCCGTGCCCCGGAGGGGGGAAACGGCCACGTCGGGCCGACGTAGAGGGAATCTTGGGGTGGGTTGTGCCGGGACTGTGTTGGGGGGTGTAGCTATGGCTGGGCTATGACAACAAGGTGAAAAGGTCCACCGGTCAAACTACGTCCAGCGAAAGTCAAAGGGATAGACCCAGCGGTCGTCTGTGTCAGGGTTAGACGGGACGGGGTACCTGGGGGTAGCAATGCCACCAGGTGTTGCGGTGGCCCTCCTACGGTTATATAAGCATGGTGGCAGGCGTAGGCACCCGGCACGCGGCTTGTATGAGGTCCCGGTGCGACGCTCTGGTGGCATTGCTACCCCCTAGGGCCCCCGTCCCGCCTAACCCTGTAGCGTTTGACCACGGGATCTACCCCTTTGACTTTGCACGGACGGGCTTTGAGCAGTAGACGTATCCACCCGGTTGTGTAAGGTCAGCCCATAGGCCCACGACAACATCTGGCCCGGATGTTGCTCCAAAGTGTTCCTATGGGCTGACCTAACACAACCGGGTGGGGAGGTCCACTGGTCAAAGCCCGTCTGTGCAAA
>NC_041388.1:34988359-34989051 GCF_002162155.2 Triticum dicoccoides
GGGACGCGTCTCCGGGGCGTGGCCCCCCCTCACGGACGGCGATGAAACGGTAGTAGACGTTCTGCGGTAACGATACGGCGTCAATATTACTAAATACTCGGAGCGCGACAAAATCATAAGCTTTTTGCACGACGCGGGCACATGTGCTATAGGAACGATGTTTTTTTTCATAATTTTTGGTGATGGAGAAGTCTCCGAAAAATTCCCTCTACGCGGATTGCCCTTCGCGCGTCTACGGTTGTGGCCGGCGGCCTCCGGGGGCTAGCATGCCGCCAAATCTTGCGTAGGCGGCCTCTCACAAGTCTGGAAGTGTTGTGGCGGTTGCAAACGCCCGGCACACGTCTCCGGGATGTGCCCCCCCCCCTCACGGACGGTGCAGTTGCCGTCACCTGGAGGGGGGAAACGGACGCGTCGGGTCTACACGGAGGGGATCTTGCTGTGGGTCTGGCCCGGATGTTGCTCCAAAGTGTTCCTATGGTCTGACCTAACACAACCGGGTGGGGAGGTCCGCTGGTCAAAGCCCATCCGTGCAAAGTCAAAGGGCTAGATCCCGTGGTCAAACGCTACAGGGTTAGGCGGGACGGGGGACCTGGGGGGTAGCAATGCCACCGGAGCATCGTACCGGGCCCTCATACATGCGGGGTGGTGTTGTGGCATGTCCGAAGAGGTGACACACATCTCCGGGGTGTGCC
>NC_041388.1:34989698-34992375 GCF_002162155.2 Triticum dicoccoides
CCTGACGAACTAAGCTCCAGATCGAGCACGTGATCGAGGGCGGCCATGGCGCTCCCATACCCGCGACCAGGCCACGGCCTTGGCGGACGAAGCTGCTCGAATTCGGCGCCTCCCCTCCCCTCCCCTCAAATGAGCTAGCTAGCTTTTCACCGCCATCATCCGCAAAAAGAAAAAGAAAAACTTTTGACTGCCATGTAGAGTATCGTATGCATGTGCCTATTCTGAGTCGTTTCACCCACATCGCATTCATTTTCTTTCTGCAGTGTACGTCCCATTGCAAAGAAAGAAAGAAAGAAATTATACGTCGTTGCCAAAGATGGCACACGCGCTCGGCTGGGTGCAATAAGGCAATGCAGATAGGCAGCAAGCTAGCTTCCTCTGCCCGCCGTCTCCTCCCTGCCTGTTCACATCACATGCTTGTTCCAGTGATAATAATCTGGTAGTAGTGCGGTGTGACGACTTATTGAGTGCCGATCCCATTGCAAAGACAGAAAGACAGAAATTAATTGCGCATTGGGAAAGATGGCACACGCGCTCGGCTCGGCTCGGTGCATTCCAGCTTTCCTGCAACCAACCAAGCGATCACATCACATACTTGTTCCCAGACCGCACTGCAACACTCGCTTGTCTCTCTGTCTTCTCTCCCTCCCCGCGTACTACGTCAGAGGCCTCCCGCCTCCCCGCCGGCAAGTCTCGTCTCCTTGCGAAGAAGCATCCCCGTCTCCCCGCCTCTTCTTCTCGACGGTGCTGCTGGAACTAGCTAGCTACTAGTCAAATACTTCTTCTTTCTCTTCCTCCCAGTTGAAATTAAGCTTTCTTTTTGCGGCAGAGGACCATGGACGGCAAGAAGCCCAAGATCCCGGCTGACGTCCGGCGGGCCAGCCAGTGGGCGCTCGTCAACGCCTCCTTCCACCTCTTCTCCTTCTTCGCCGTGCGCCCGTCCGCCGCCTATGCCGTCGCCCGCTACGAGGCCACGTGCAGCGAGGTGCGTGCGTGACCCCTTGCCCCTTGCATACCACACATTCCGAATCTCCGATCGGTTCGGTTCATCTTGCGCCAAGTCTTTACGTACGGTGTTGGTCCTGCAGTGCGTGGCGCTGACGGACAAGCTGAGCGGCCTCTGGCTCGTGATGCTGTGGTGCGCCGCAGCCCAGGCGGCCGCCGCGGGGCTGGCGCTGATGCTCCCATGCCGCGACAACGCCAACCTCGCGCTCAGGGTCACCATCGTCGGGCACTACATGTACGCCGTCGCCGTCCGCCTCCTCCTCGAAGCCGACCCAGGATTCCTCTTGGGCTGGATCGTCGGCCCCGCGAGCATCGTCGTCTTCGCGGGCGCCGACTTCGTCTGCTTCCGTGACCTCCTCCAGCTGGGAGATGAGGACTGAATGACTGATGAACAGGGTGTTCATCTAGCTGCGCCTGCAGGGGGGCATCTCATGAGAGGAGTTGAGGACTGACTCATCACTGGTGAGTATGTGTCAATCTAGTACGAAGTAGTGTACTTCAGTGTTAATTGGAGCGATAGATCTCCTTAGCTAGTACTACATGGCACTTGATCGACTGTATAGCCTTGGCTGTGGTCGTCTTGATTTGATGCACTTAATTGGAGTAACTTTCCTCTGTAGTAAGTACTATGATGAGACATGCATGAGACACTACCGGAACAGGGCCCTATGCCGACGGCCATATCTATGCCGACGGCGACCGTCGGCCTTGTCAGGGCTATGCCGACAGCCATATCCAGGCCGTCGGCGTAATAAAGCCGTCGGGCTATCCAGACATATATCGACGGCCCCCGTCGGCCCAGAAAGGCCGTCGGCTTACCCAAACTTACGCCTACAGCGGCCGTCGACATATCTTGGCCGTCGGCATAGTTGCAGGCCCGGCGATCCCGCCGTGCCGTGCGGCTAACGGCGTCCGATCTATGCCGACGGCCGAGGCGGGAGGCCGTCGGCATAGATGCCCTTACCACGTCATCGATCCGAGGCGCACCGACCACCACCTATGCCGACGGCTGCCGTCGGCATAGATGCCACATCATCGATCCGCAGCGCGCCGGCCATCTGCCCTTTGCCGCAGCTATGCCGACGGCTTTGCCGTTGGCATAGTTTTTTTTTTCTTTTTTCCTTTTTTTCTTTTTTTCTTTTTTTCATATCTATATTTTTTTCATAGTTTTTTTTTACCACGTCATCGATCTTTTTATCATAGTTCCCTTATCCACTTCCCGGTCACCCCCTCCACTTGTTATTTTTTTCTTTTTTTCATAGCTATATTTTATGTTTTCTTAAATATTATTATTTGACTAACTTACATATAGTACGTGTTGACAACCGGGTGGTGTTGCGGCATGTCCGAAGAGGCGGTACGCGTCTCCGGTGCGTGGCCTCCCTCACGGACGGCACCGCCGCCCGAACTTGGAGGGAGGAAACGGACGCGTCGGGTCTACACGGAGTGGATTTAGCTGTGGGTTTGGCCCGGATGTTGCTCCTCGGTGTCCCTCTGGGCCGACCCGACACAACCGGGTGGAGAGGTCCACTGGTCATATCCCGTCCGTGGGAAGTCAAAGGGCTACATCTCGTGGTGAAACGCTAAAGGATTAGGCGGGACGGGGGCCCTGGGGGTAGCAATGCCACCGGAGCGTCGTACCGGGCCCTCAAACATGCGGGGTGGTGTTGTG
>NC_041388.1:34995192-34996285 GCF_002162155.2 Triticum dicoccoides
TTGTGGCATGTCCGAAGAAGCGACACGCATCTCCGGGGTGTACCCCCCGTCAGGGACGTCGCCGCCGCCGGCACCTGGAGGGGGGAAACTGCCGCGTCGGGTGTACACAGAGTGGATTTAGCTGTGGGTTTGGCCCGGATGTTGCTCCCCGGTGTCCCTCTGGGCCAACCCGACACAACCGGATGGAGAGGTCCACTGGTCAAAGCCCGTCCATGCAAAGTCAAAGGTCTAGATCCCATGGTCAACCGCTCCAGGGTTAGGCGGGACGGGGGCCCTGGGGGGGGGTAGCAATGCCACCGGAGCGTCGTACCGGGCCGTCATACATGCGGGGTGGTGTTGTGGCATCTCCGAAGAAGCGACACGCGTCTCTGGTGCGTGGCCCCCCTTACGAACTGCGATGACACGGTAGTAGACGTTCTGCGGTAACGGTGCGGTGTGAAGGGGGGAAACGGTAGTAGACGGATCAGGCACTCGCATAGTCACCGGATCAGGCACTCGGTAACGGTACCCCTCAGTCAGTTGCTCTCCTATGTATCACCTTTCGCTAGACCATTGAAAATATTTATATCATAAACAAATGTTGCCCTCCTCAATTAATTTCGAAATATTTTAACACAATGTACATTTTTTGTTAGTACAATTTAGCAAATATTTATATCATAAAGAAATGTTGCTGACCATAGAAAAAATTTGGTCCAGAAAAAAAATGTTGCTGACCATGTATCATCTTCAATATAATTATATACCATGTATAATTCAAAATAAAATTAAAAAAATAAAAAAAATAAAAAAAATATATGCCTACGGCTAAGCCGTCGGCATAGGTGCCACGTGGCGCCTTCACCTATGCCAACGGCTTAGCCGTCGGCATATGTCCCTTATCCATATCGCCGCGCGGGGCGCCCCCGTCCACTCCTTCTCCTCCTCCCGACCCCCCGCGCCTCCCAACCCTCATCGCCGCCGCCGCGCGCCATCACACCCGCGCCGCCGCCGGATTCTCCCCCGCCCCCTGCCGCTGCCCACTCTCCTCACCCGCGCCCCCGCCGCCCCACCGTCACCGCCGCCCCATCCCACCCCACCTCTCGTCCCCTGC
>NC_041388.1:34996694-35000606 GCF_002162155.2 Triticum dicoccoides
ATTTTTTGCATTATTTAGCTATTGTTCGATGTATGAATGAATGCATGGATGGATTTTGGATGTTGTTAGGTTGCTAGATGGATGAATGTTGTATATGTATCTTAGATGGATGGAGGAATCTCGGCAAAATGAGTTATTTTGCTACGGTTAGGTTGCTAGATGGATGAATCTCGGCAAAATGAATTATCATAGTTAAAAAAGCAACTTGAGTCACTTAGTTCATAAAATTATTAACGAAGATTTTATTTTCAGTTTGTGATGTTGTTAAGTAGCTATGTGAGATGTGCTTCAAATTTGGGATACGATAAGCGGTTATTTCATCATGATGATCTTGCTAAAAAAATTGATGTGTCAATGCTTAATGTGAGGTGATGACCTAAAATGCGATATGATAAGTGCTTCCAAATTTGACAGTTGACAAAATATGATTTGTCTTTATAGTTTAAAGTGTCAATGCTTAATGTGATGTGATGACCTAATTTTTTTCACTCGGTGTAAATAACAGGATTTGTGGTGTTCCATCTTCGTGGAGTGATCGTCGATGTTGGAGGTGTTGGTCCACGATCGTCCCTCTCCTTTGATCGACTACATCGGAGGGTGAGCAACAATTCCATGACCTCGTCCACTTTTTTTCCATGTCACTAGATTGAATTTTCACATCAAGTCGCGTAACCTAGGTCTCCCGTCCGAAAGGGTTGCAACGATAAATATGCATTCAAGAGGAACATGATGACGTGGTCCGAAACAAGGAGGATGATGACTTGGGTTATGTTGACCTGGACCCAAACGACGACGGCGCCCGGATTGATGGTGAGGCAGTTGTGAATCAAAGAGACATAATTATGCTTGAAAAGTTAAATGAAGATGCTGACGCTGACGATGAGGAAGAGCCTCCACCTCCGTCAGACAACGAAGAAGATATGCGGGATAGTGATGATGAGACCGGTCGACAAATAGATTACAATAGTGATGATTCATATGGGTTCTAGAAAATGTATGTTCTTTTAATAATGTTCTCTTCCGTTATTAATGTCTTTCCTGTATGCTTGTTTTTTTTATATCCTTACTAATTGTTTATTCTCCTCTCAATGCAGGTTTGCTAATCATGGGCAAGTCCAGCGGTGCCAGTTTCCTCAGTAAACTCAAAGGAGGACTTACTCGGAGTGGACGAGCCCACAAGGTTCCCTCCCGACTACGCGAGGATGGCACCTCACAGGGAGGTGGAGGGGTCGGGGGAGGAGACCCTAGAGGAGGAGGGGGTGGGGGGAGATCCCCTAGAGGACGAGGAGGTGGGGGGAGAGGCAATCGGGCCAAAAAACTCTGGGCCGTGTCCGAAATAGGAGGGTCTTCTTCGATGCCCTCCTATGCTGATGCAGCTTCTGAGTCTGAGGAGGAGGAGTATATTCCTGATGTCGAGGAGGAGGAGGCCGAGGAGGAGGAGGCCGAGGAGGAGCAGGCCGAGGAGGGCGAGGAGGGTAGAGGGGAGGTTGACCCTGAGTTGTGGGGTGACTTGCCACCGGGTGCTCCGCAGGGGTGGCTGCGTGGTAATGCCGGAGTACCTACACCACCTTCTATCGAGGCGCACAAGTGGCTCATTGAACCTGCAGGGACAGAGTTAGTGCATCTCAGTCATACTTTCAACACATGACAACATTTTTTTATTGTACACATGGCAACCCTTTGATTTTTTTGCAGTAACTGGATCCTTCACGGAAAGGGCCGTAAACCGAACGGCCTTCTCACTGTCCTATTGAAGCAGTTTTGGCCTGGCCTATTCTGCCCGCGGCCAGACAGGGACCCACAGCTGCGTGTTTTGGCCACAAGCTGGGCCCACTACGAGGCTTGCAGCAACGCGGAGTACGGGACGGCCGCTAAGGCCGTGATCACCAAATTTTGGGTAAGTTCCCTTTTGAATCACTTGTCTTTAGTTTCGTTCATAGTTTATCATTGAATCACTCAAATCATGCCTTGTTTGCTTCTGGTTTATGCATGATTGCAGCAACTCTATAGAGTTCTTGATGAGCACAAGGCCAGAGACGACGTGGTCTTACTTGCGTCTGCAAAGAAGAAAGCTCGTCAGTTGCAGTACGAGGTGCGTTGGGTTGCCGTCTCACAGTACTACCACATCTACCTGCAACAAAAGATGACCAAAACTCAAGCACAGAGGCAAAAAATTACCATGAGCAGGGAGTAGTTCATGATGGTAACTATTACTGACTTTTCATTGTTTCAAGGAGTCAACTATATGTTTCGTGCTCACATGTCATGCTTCCAAAATTTGCATAGGTTGTTCCTCGTTGGTGCTATGGAAGGCATGACGGATGGGCGTGTTTGGTGGATAGGTGGGTCGGTGACGATCCAGAGTTTGTTGCCAAGAGCATCAAGGCCCGGGCTAACCGTGGAAAAGACGGAACACACGGCCAAGGAAACAGGAACCACTGGGGCTTCAAGGCCATGAAGGTATATCTATATGAAAGATGCATTTTGGTTCTTCTTTACCGTCATGTTCTTATGTATGGCTAACTTCTGTTTGACGTTGCAGGAGGACAAGTTGCAGAGGCCGCTCTCAGACATGGAGTCGTGGAAGCTGGCCCGCGAGCGGAGTGATCGCAAGGAGGGCGAGAGCCAGTACTACGGCAACACCGAGAAACACCTGCAGTCTTACACTCAGAACTATCAGAAGTTGCATCCGGATGTTCCCGTTCCTGAGGTCGCCCAGTCTCAGATCGACGACACGGTGGTGGTGGCCATCCAGGGTAAGTCCCATGGCCGGTATCCGTGTTTCGATGGCTTGGTCACTCTGTCGATCTCGTACACACGGCTTCGAGCTACCAACCCGAGCCCGTTAAGAGTACGGGGCGTTCGCAGCCTCCCTTAGTCCGCCAACGTGCTATAAGTACTTCCCCTTATCTTCTTTGTCTCTATCTTTCTTAGTTTATTTTCATCACTGCCCACTTAGAAACAACCTCAATTTTGTAGGCATATCAGACCTTTCTCGAGCATAGGCATATTGAGGTGAGGGAGTACTTGCAACGAGTGAAGGCAAACGATGATTACAGCCGTCAAGTGATGGCGGTTAGTTTTGCCCTCTTAAACCAAGCTCAAATTTGCACTTTCATTCCTTCTAACTTTGTTGATCATGGCTTGTTTCTAAGTGGACTTGTTTAACTAACATCCAGGCTATGTTGGCGTCTTGGACTAACCGCACGGAGCCACCACAAGTTGGACCCCCACCACCACCTGCGGGAGACGCCCCACACATTCCCACGTTCGAGGAATGGCTGGCACTAGGCGGTGATACTCCGGTTAGTAAATTTTCCTAACTAATGACAAACTAGTTCTCGTTCATTCAACACTATCATGTCATATTTACTGTTAGAATCTTCTTTCAAACATGTAGGGGACCGGTGGCTCGACTCCTGCTACGTCGACCCCAGTCACTCCGATCTGGCAGAGTGATGGTGGTCGCGGTGGCGGTTTTGGCGGAGGAGGACTTGGTGGTGGCGGTTTTGGCGGAGGTGGACTTGGTGGTGGTTTTGGCGGAGGTGGACTCGATGGTGGTGGTGGTTTTGGAGGAGGTGGACTCGGTGGTGCTTGATGTCGATGATGATTCCGTGTATGCGGCCGTTGTGCCATGTCTTTCATGTTTCAACTTTTATGATGTTTCATGTCTTGCACTACTCTTATGTTCGTGGACTTTCGCCGGTGATGATCTTTAGATGATGAACTTGACTATGTTTAAATGATGTTGATGAACTTTCATATTTCATATTATTCTGTTTTGAAATGTTGTCAAATGAATTGGAAAAGAGAAAACAGGGAATAAAAAAAAACTATGCCTACGGCAAAGCCGTCGGCATAGATAAATTCAGGAGCCACCAGGAGGCGAAACGTGGCACGGCTATGCCTACG
>NC_041388.1:35000973-35004011 GCF_002162155.2 Triticum dicoccoides
TATGCCGACGGCTTTGCCGTAGGCATAGCCCTGCCACGTGTCACCTCCTGGCCTGCCAGCAGTTTGACGGCGCCGTCCGTTGCCGTCAGACGGAAAACTACGCCGACGGCTAAACTATGCCGACGGCTGCGCCAGGGCCGTCGGCATAGACCCCTATGCCGACAGCATTATTATGCCGACGGTCTGACAGGAGTACGCTGATGTAATCTAGACTGACGGCTCTATGCCGACGGCTGCCGTCGGCATAGATCTATGTCGACGGCCTAGGGGCCTATGCCGACGGCCCGTGGCCGTAGGCATAGACCGCGAGTCCGGTAGTGAGAGTACGTTATATCCAGCTTCCGGACGGTTAATGTCGGTGAAATTGCTGCTGTTTACTTCTACTATATACTAGGAGAATGCCTGTGCGTTGCTACGGGCTATTCGTCATGTAATTTTCAACACCTAAGCCAAACACAAAACCATCCCAAGACGCTTCCTTTTGTTGTTTTGTTCGACCCTACCCTTCTCGCTCGGTTTCCCACTGTAGCGGAACATTTCTCGCTGGAGCCACCTCTTTTAAAACCAGATGACATCCACCTCATCTTCACCGTGCATTGCAACATGAATTAAAGTTTACATATTTGCAATATATAGAGTTGGTTAAACTAACACATACTATTGACATAGAACAACAAATAAAAATCACTCTCAAAGATCCATTCAACTTTGCAAATGCACATTCACATTGAAGGCGAGTGACAATCTGAACGTATTCCTAGTTACCAATAAGCTCCACCTCCATTCCACACACCATTCATTGTTAGAAGGGGTAAGTCTTCTCGTCCTCGTCCTTTCCCACATCTTCTACTCCTAACCACTCCGCCAACCATTTTATTGGTGCCAACCAACACCATGTTAACATCATGTTATTTCCAACACGAGCCAAACACAAAACCCATCCCAGGACACTTCCTTTTGTTTTTTTTGTTCGACCCTACCCTTCTCGCTCGGTTTCCCACTGTAGCGGAACATTTCTCGCTGGAGCCACCTCTTTTAAAACCAGATGACATCCACTTCATCTTCACCGTGCATTGCAACATGAATTAAAGTTTTCATATTTGCAATATATAGAGTTTATTAAACTAACACATACTATTGACATAGAACAACAAATAAAGATCACTCTCAAAGATCCATTCAACTTTGCAAATGCACATTCATGTTGAAGGCAAGTGACAACCTGAACGTATTCCTAGTTACCAATAAGCAGTACTGCCAATAAGCTCCACCTCCATCCCACATACCATTCATTGCTAGAAGGGGTAATTGTTGTTCTTCTCGTCCTCGTCCTTTCCCACATATTCTACTCCTAACCACTCCGCCAACCATTTTGTTGGTGCCAACCAACACCACGTTAACATCATGTTATTTCCAACACCTGAGCCAAACACAAAACCCATCCCAGTACGCTCCCTTTTGCTTTTTTGTTCGACCCTACCCTTCTCGCTCGGTTTCCCGCTGTAGCGGAACATTTCTCGCTGGAGCCACCTCTTTTAAAACTAGATGACATCCACCTCATCTTCACCGTGCATTGCAACATGAATTAAAATTTTCATATTTGCAATATATAGAGTTGGTTAAACTAACACATACTATTGACATAGAACAACAAATAAAGATCACTCTCAAAGGTCCATTCAACTTTGCAAATGAACATTGACGCTGAAGGCGAGTGACAACCTGAACGTATTCCTAGTTACCAATAAGCTCCACCTCCATCGCACATACCATTCATTGCTAGAAGGGGTAATTGTTGTTCTTCTTGTCCTCATCCTTTCCCACATATTCTACTCCTAACCACTCCGCCTACCATTTTGTTGGTGCCAACCAACACCACATTAACATCAATACATTCGTCAACGACGCCTTGTCTCCGTCTTTCTCCTTCATCGCCAGTTTTAGTTCTCGTTCCTACTTATTTTCTGTAATACTCCTTTCTTTTTTGTTTATTTTTTGGAACACTCTTTTCTTCTCCAACACTATGGACCACGTGGTGGCTTTAGTTTTTATGTACTTCTTATTCTCCGAACAGTCTTTCTTTCTACTATAGCATAAATCACCCGGCCAATGTTGTGTCGTGTTGTCCTCCCTCACGAACGTGTCGACAATGGTCAGCGTGTTGACATCCTTCAGAGCATGGTCGTCATCTATCTTGGTGAACACAAGGACGCCCATGTCGCGAGCACATGATGGCCGTTGTTCATGTTGGCAAGTGGTGCTTGGCCATGTCGCTGAAAGCCTGCTCATCGTCCATGCCCACGAGCGCTTTCAAAATAATTCGGCGCGATTAACTGCTTGCATGATTAATTAAGTACACAAATAATTAATGGCCTACCTAATTCTCTACATGCCTAATTAAATGCCAACAAATCAATTAATTATCCGCCTAATTGGAAAAAATCCTACCTCTAATTATCTGTAGGCATAATTAATTGTCTACCTAATTAATTGCAGACTCATCCTTAACTACATTCCATCTTCTCTTATACTCTTCAACCACTAGTAGAAAAAGTGTCAAACGTAAAGCACATTAGTGCCGGTTTGTATTTGAGCCGGCACTAATGTATACATTAGTGCCGGTTCCAACGGCTAGCCGGGCCGCTTTCATTAGTACCGGTTCGTGGCGAACCTTTAGCACCGGTTTGTGCCACGAACCGGTACTAACGAGAGTGGTGGCAGGATGTTGTCAGAATGGGGCCCCTCCGGCCCCTTTAGTACCGGTTCTTGGCACAAACCGGTACTAAAGGTTGTCCTACATAAACCCTTCGTCCACCCGAGCTCGCTCTGTTCTTCCCCTTTCCCCTCTCCTCTCTGTTCTTCCCCTCTTCCTCTCGAGCTCATCACACATTTTGCCCAAAATTTGTCAAGATTTGAAGGCCCCCATCCATTCAAATGATCACAAAGGTTAGCAACTTTGTCCTTTCATCTCTCATTGCTAGATTAGCTCTTGCAATGCTTTATATAGTGATTAATTTGTGAGTTTAGTAATTTGGGAG
>NC_041388.1:35004110-35015055 GCF_002162155.2 Triticum dicoccoides
GTTAGCAACTTTGTCCTTTCATCTCTCATTGCTAGATTAGCTCTTGCAATGCTTTATATAGTGATTAATTTGTGAGTTTAGTAATTTGGATATATATATATATATATATATATATATATATATATATATATATATATATATATATATATATATATGTGCTAGTATTTGATTTATATGCAATTTGAGGTCAAAAATAACACTTAGTTTGCATATGTAAGTGTGGTTTACTTAGTGCCTTCTAAATCTCCATCGTAGCCACCGTCGATCGCCCGCACCGTCCCGTCGCCGGCACCACCTTGTGGTGAGCCTCTTGTTCATGAAATTTTATATAAAAATTGATGTTTGTGTGATTTGGATATATAGTTACTCGTATAATTATCTTACCCGTACGTTGTTTGTTATACATATAGTGCCATGGTTTTGATATCCGTCCCCGTCGGCCCTAGTCCTTGTTATGATTCGGATGTGGTATGTATATTCTCTTTTAAAACTAGCTGCATTTCGTGTTTATGACAAATTATGCCCATCAAGTTGACATAGAAATTTTTTCTAGGAGGTATGTAAACCGGAAATTCCAACCGACCCTATTGCCGAGAGGTTAAATTTAGTTGAAAGAGAAAACGAGTACTTGAAAGAAAAATTGAAAAGAATTGAGGGGGAGAAGATGGAATTGGAGTTGCATGTTGCCGATGTCGTCGATGATCACAAGATCAACATGGAGAAAATGCGCTTGAAGATTAGAAAGATTAGAAAATATGCCATCGATAGTGAGGCTTGGTATCTTTATGCTGTTGGATCCATTGTTACCTTAGTTGCAATCTTGATCGTATTTATTGTTGCATTTAAATGCTTTAGCTAGAGAGTTATTTGTTTGTTGCATTTAAGTGTTGTATGAACTTTATGTATGAACTTGTATTAATTTGGTCTATTCGGTGTTGTGTAATGAAGATGAGCCGGCAATGGATGTACGATGACCGATGCTCTCCCCAGTTTGTTGAGGGCGTGCATACTTTTCTGCTTGCGGCTGAGGCAAACAAGCGGGCGGATGGTTTTATGCCTTGTCCATGTGCTCGCTGTAAGAATGGTCACAATTACTCTATGTCAAGAACCATTCACGTCCACCTGTTTAAGTCCGGTTTCATGCCCCATTATAATGTTTGGACCAAGCACGGAGAAAGAGGGGTTATGATGGAAGACAATGAAGAAGAAGAGGACGACGACAGCTATCCTGGCCATGGGTTCCCTGAATACGATGATACAAGAATGAGGGAAGAAGCTGAGCCGGTAATGCGGGAAGAAGCTGAGCCGGCAATGTGGGAAGAAGCTGAAGAAGAGGCATCAGATGAGCCTGTTGATGATCTAGGTCCGGCCATTGCCGATGCAAAGAGAAACTGCGCAAGTGATTTGGAGAAGAAGAAGTTGCAGCGCATGTTAGAGGATCACAAAAAATTGTTGTACCCGAATTGCGTAGGTGACAAGAAAAAGCTGGGCACCACACTGGAATTGCTGCAATGGAAGGCAGAGAATGGTGTATCTAACAAGGGATTTGGAAAGTTGCTGGTAATGATAAAGGATATGCTTCCAAAGGACAACGAATTGCCCGATAGTACGTACGAAGCAAAGAAGGTTGTCTGCCCTCTAGGGTTAGAGGTGTAGAAGATACATGCATGCCCTAATGATTGCATCCTCTACCGCGGTGAGTATGAGGATTTGAACGCTTTCCCGGTATGTGGTGCATTGCGCTATAAGATCAGCCGCGATGACCCTGGTGATGTCGAGGGCCGGCACCCCAGGAAGAAGATTCCTGCCAAGGTGATGTGGTATGCTCCTATAATACCACGGTTGAAACGTTTGTTCCAAAACAAAGAGCATGCCAAGGCGATGCGATGGCACAGAGAAGACCGTAAGAAAGACGGAAAGTTGAGAGTACCCACTGACGGGTCGCAGTGGAGAAAAATTGAAAGAAAGTACGGGAAGGAGTTTGCAGATGACGCAAGGAGCGTATGGTTTGGTCTAAGCGCAGATGGCATTAATCCTTTTGGGGAGCAGAGCAGCAACCATAGCACCTGGCCTGTGACTCTATGTTTGTATAACCTTCCTTCTTGGTTGTGCATGAAGCGGAAGTTCATTATGATGCCAGTGCTCATCCAAGGCCCTAAGCAACCCGGCAACGACATTGATGTGTACCTAAGGCCATTAGTTGAAGAACTCTTACAACTGTGGAATGGAACAGGTGTACGTGCGTGGGATGAGCACATGGGGGAAGAATTTGACCTAAAGGCGTTGCTGTTCGTGACCATCAATGATTGGCCTGCTCTCAGTAACCTTTCAGGACAGACAAACAAGGGATACCGCGCATGCACGCACTGTTTGGACGATACCGACAGTATATATTTGGCTAATAAGAATGTGTACCTGGGACATCGTCGATTTCTTCGGAGCAGGCATCCCGTAAGAAAGAAAGGCAAGCATTTCAAAGGTGAGGCGGATCACCGGACGAAGCCTCGCCACCGTACTAGTGCTGATGTACATGATATGGTCAAGGATTTGAAGGTGGTCTTTGGAAAGGGTCCTGGTGGACAACCTGTTCCGAATGACACTGACGGACGCGCACCCATGTGGAAGAAGAAATCTATATTTTGGGACATGCCCTATTGGAAAGACCTCGAGGTCCGCTCCGAAATCGACGCGATGCATGTGACGAAGAATCTTTGTGTGACCCTGCTTGGCTTCTTGGGCGTGTATGGGAAGACAAAAGATACACCTAAGGCACGGGAGGACCAGAAATGTATGCACGGAAAAGACGGCATACATCAGGGTCATGCAAGCTACACTCTTACCAAAGAAGGGAAGGAAATCTTCTTTGAATGCCTGCTCAGTATTAAGGTACCATCTAGCTTCTCGTCGAATATAAAGGGAATAATAAACATGGCAGAGAAAAAGTTCCAGAACCTAAAGTCTCATGACTGCCACGTGATTATGACGCAACTGCTTCCGGTTGCATTGAGGGGGCTTCTACCGGAAAACGTTCGATTAGCCATTGTGAAGCTATGTGCATTTCTCAATGCAATCTCTCAGAAGGTAATCGATCCAGAAATAATACCAAGGTTACAGAATGATTTGGTGCAATGTCTTGTCAGTTTCGAGTTGGTGTTCCCACCATCCTTCTTCAACATCATGACGCACATCTTAATTCACCTATGCGAAGAGATTAACATTTTCGGTCCTGTATTTCTACACAATATGTTCCCCTTTGAGAGGTTCATGGGAGTCTTAAAGAAATATGTTCATAACCGCGCTAGGCCAGAAGGAAGCATCTCCAAGGGCCGTCAAAATGAGGAGGTCATTGAGTTTTGTATTGACTTTATTCCTGACCTTAAGCCGATTGGTGTTCCTGAATCGCGGCATAAGGGCAGACTGGATGGAAAAGGCATGCTAGGAGGGGAACAAATTATATGTATGGACGGACATTCTCTCACTGAAGCACACTACACAGTTCTACAGAATTCCGCCTTGGTGGCTCTGTATATGGATGAACACAAGAATTTGCTACGCTTCAAACACCCGGAGCGGTCTGATGACTGGATTACACGTGAACAAACCAGGAGTTTCGCCAGCTGGTTGCAAGCACGTACCATGCATGACACCTCTATTGAAGATGACCTGTACTTGCTGTCCCAGTTACCATCTTCGAATATAATGACTTTCAAAGGGTACGAGATAAATGGTAATACATTTTACACGATCGCCCAAGATAAGAAGAGCACCAACCAAAACAGTGGTGTCTGCTTTGATGCAGAAACCAAGACGGGAAAGGAAACATATTATGGTTATATACAGGACATATGGGAACTTGACTATCGACGTGGTTTGAAGGTCCCTTTGTTTCGGTGCAAATGGGTCAATATGACACGAGGCGGGGTAACGGAAGACCCGTAGTACGGAATGACAACAGTGGATCTCAACAATCTTGCGTATGCAGACGAACCATTCGTCCTAGCCAATGATGTGGCACAGGTTTTCTATGTGAAGGACATGTCTACCAAGCCAAGAAAAAGAAAAGATAAGGAAGCGAATGCATCGTACGATGAGCCAAAGCGGCACATAGTTCTTTCTGGGAAGAGAAACATCGTGGGAGTGGATGACAAGACAGACAAGTCAGAAGATTATGAAAAGTTTGATGAAATTGCTCCATTCACAGTGAATATTGACCCGAGCATCCCGTTAAATGATGAAGATTTTCCATGGCTACAACGCAAAGGGACACACGCAAAGAAAAAGTTTCACACCCAAAGATCTGGGATGTGATCGGCTTAACTATCATCACTTTCTTCTGTGTTTCACACCCAGGAGGGAATCTCTGTAATAGTTAGGGTAGCTAGTTATGTGTGTTTGGCATTTGAAACGCGAAGAAATTTTATGTGCAAGCAAATTCTTTCATGCATTTACTGATTTTTTCAGCTAAATGACCCTGAAATTGAAAAGCATTTCAAATGAACTCAGAAAAAGATGAAAGTTGGCATGGTATCATAATTTCACCCACATAGCATGTGCAAAAAAGTAGAGAGGGTTACCGCAAAAACTGGATGCACTTCGTGTACAAAATGGACAATCTGTTTCGAAGTATCAGGGTTTCGGACGAAAACTCATCCGTTACAAAGGCATTTCATTTTTTAAATAACTTAAGCATTACCAAATTGAATATAATGATAAAACACACTAATATTAACCATAAGAAAAAAGAATCACTGAAAAATGTATTTTTAAAGTTAAGTTATTCACAAACTAGTGATTCACACAAATTTCGAATAATTCAAAATTTAAACTATTCAAATTTAAAAACTACCGGCACTAACTGAAAGTTTCTAAAAACTATCAAAAATATTCACAAAGAAACTCTAAATACAGCAAAAAACAACTAAAAATAAATAAAACAAAATAAATAAAGCAGAAAAGAAAAAACTAAATGAAAAAAGCCCACCTACCGGGCCACAAAGGCGTGCATACGACTAGAAACCCAACCTGTTGTTGGGCCAGGATGCAGGCCCGCAAGCCCAATAGGCCCCACAGGGCAGAGTAGCAGAGGTAGGCCCAGAAGGCCTGCTTTAGAGAGGAGCTCGAGACAGCAGCGGCGGCGGGGCTTATAAGCAGGTGTGAGCGCCCTTCAGCTAGCGAGGTGGGACTAAACTTCTGCGCCCCTCGCCTGGCAGCGCACCCCCTTAATACTGGGTCGTGGCAACAACCGGTACTAAAGGGCGGTGGTCTTTAGTACCGGTTGGAGCCACCACCCGGTACTAAAGGCCTGCCCTTCCCGCTGCTTGGCCTGGCCAAAACAGGCCTTTAGTACCGATTGGTGGCTCCAACCGGTACTAAAGGTGCCTTCTATATATACAGTACTTCGAAAAATTTCATTCTCCCCCCTCTGTTTCTTCCCGATCGATCGACGCCGTCGCCGTCCCCGTCCTACGCCGCCCCCGTCGCGCGTCGTTGCCGTCGCCGCCCCTGTCCCCGTCGCCGCCCCCGTCGCCGTCGCCGTCCTCGTCTCCGTCGCCGCCCCGGGCCCGTCCCCGTCGCGCCGTCCCCGCGTCGCCGCCCCGTCACGCCCCGGCCCGTCGCCGCCCCGGGCCGTCGCCCATATACACACACACAAGCATGCATGATGAACACACACACACGCACATTTCCTTAAGTTAATTAGTATATACGTATTTTAATTTGTATGTTTAATTAGTTTAGATTTTTTAGATTATTATTTTTTCACTAGTATATATGTATGAATGCATGTTAGATGGATATAATTAGTGTTTAATTAGTATGTAATTTTTTTATATAATGTTGTTTTTCTGTTTTTAATGGATGTATAGAAGTTGTTTTTTCTGTTTTTAGTGTTAGATGCTTAATTAGTATGAAATAGCATATAGAATTTTGACATATGCAATGATGATATCATAATTAGTGTTATATTTGCATATAGTATTTGTTGTCGACGATGCCCGGCCCGCATCCTCGCCGTCGACCCGTTCGCGACGACGTCCTACTTCAGAGGACCCATGTCCGGGACTGGGCTCCGCCGGGCTGGCACTGGGAGGTGCTACCTTCAGGGGCGCGACGCTTGGTGAGGAACCCGGCCCCGGGTCCCGTCGTCGACCCTCATCTCCTTTGGTGGCATTCGCGTGGGCCACTTTCGGTGCGGAGGGAGCCGGCCCCGCCAGAGGTGGTACGTCGCCGTGTCAGGGAAGAGGACGAGCACGTCCATCGCTACATGGCTGCTATGGACGTCAGGTTCTCCAATACCTGGCAGATTCTTTGGGGAGATCACCCGAGCTATGATCCAGTGATGGTTCCTTCACTTTGGTTGTCCACCGCTTAGATTACTCTCTAGTATTCGATCTTTATTAGCTAGCTAGCTAGCTAGTGATGTATTCGATATATAATATTCGAGGTGATTTATTCGAGATTATATATATTATTTGAGACGATGTATTCGAGATTATATCTATTATTCGAGACGACGTATTCGAGATTAAATCTATTATTCGAGACGATGTATTCGAGATTATATCTATTATTCGAGACGATGAATTCGAGATTATATCTATTATTCGAGACGTTGTATTCGAGATTATATCTATTATTCGAGATTATACTAAATTGTTTTATATTTCTTTTGGCATAGTTAAATAAAGCTATGGCGGACAATACCGACAGAGAGAGAGAACAGACCATGTTCGATATCATACGCGGGCCAGATGATGATCAGAATGAAGAAGATTTTGACGGCTCCGAATTTCTAAACAACACCGGAGAGGGTGATATGATATTCGATCGCGACGACCGAGAAGATGAAGTCATGAACTACGACGAAGAACATGTTGATCCTGAAACAACAAACACAGGCGAGGTATAAATATTTATATAAGCAGGAATCTGGTGATCATCGCATGTTTTAAATGAGTTGAAGATATATTAACGAATCGATCTTTCTTCTTTCAGCCATCCGGATCGAGCAAATCTTTAGGCACAAGGACGAAACGAGGCCCGAACAAAAAGTTGAAGGAGGGCGTAAAGTACAATATCGAGGCATTCAAACCTAATGGCGAACCATTAGAGCCTAAGAAGATTGCGGACAAGTTCGTTCGTCAGTGCGGAGTTCTTGTGAAGGACCAACTCCCGATCTCCCTTCAAGAATGGAGAAAGCCAGCAAAGCCACGTCCAGATGTTACTTTTGTCGACGAGAATAAAAAAAACTGCTTTGGGATACTCTCATGGAACATTTCATCCTACCAGATAATATCACAGAAGCAGATGTGCGGAAAGTCAAGGACGCTGCTTTTAGGAAGATGGCGGTTGCATTCAAGAACCACAAGAGAATGACGTGGGAGAAGTACGTCAAGGGAGGAAGGAAGACTCCAGTATTCGAGGGGATACTAGAGAATCAAAGTGCTCATTGGGACGATTTCATGAAATTCAAGGATTCAGAATTAGCTAAGGAACGGTCGAGAATAAACAAGAAGAATGCCAAAAAAAGGATAAGTTCCATAAGCTGGGGCTAGGTGGCTACGCGGTGGCAATGCCTAAGTGGGATAAGTCTGAGAAAGAGATGGAGGATGCAAGTGTCACTCCGGTTACTAAGAGCTGGCCCCCCAGGTGCAGGACTTGGTTCTATGCGCATGGGGGGGAGTTGGACCCGAAGACAGACAATGTTTCGACGAAGGCATGTCTGAACGGAGCCGACGATGCGCTACTTGTTGCAATAGAAGAGGCTCGATCGGGGGTGTTCCAGCCCAACAAAGAGAACGACGAGCTTACGCGTGCCCTGGGAAATCCTGAACACCCGGGAAGAACACGAGGCAAGGGCGCTCTTCCGTGGTATGAGGGGTTTTCGGACTGGAACGCCGACTACAGAACCCGTGCGAGAAAGAAGATTGCGGAGGAGAAGAAGAGGAAGATGGAGGAGGAGCAGAGCAAGAGGGACTATGAACGCCTTTAAGGCCTAGAAGCAAGTCAAGCGGAATTGGCAGCTAAATTCCAGCGGCAGCAGGAGCAGATCGACTCACTTAGCCAGCAAAGGGGGTCTCAGCAGCTGCAGCAGCTAGCGGATGATCCAGCATTGGATACCACCGCCCCATCCATGCCGAGAAGCAGCGTGGGTTCCACCCCGGGCGACGCAGTAGTGCTGGATAGATACCCCGTGGATGACATCACGGAGAACACTAACTGCTAGCTACACTTCAAAATGAAGAACATATCCATGAAGGTGGCGGACGCCGTTGCTTTTTCAAATTCCCCCGAGGCAACATTCCATCGCAACCCGATTCCAGCGGGCTATGCTCGTGTCTTGGTTGATGAGGTGGTGGACCCATATTCGGAGCTACAGCTTGACATTCCTGGAGGTGACGACGAGCACACATTGGGAGAGGCCATACATCGTGTCATCCTATGGAGAAAGGATTGCATCATCTTTCGAAGGTCACCGACACCGCGTCACCCGACTCCTCGTCGAAGTCCGCCACCGAGTCAGCAGACTCCCGGTCCTCCAAGTCCACCAATGCGTGTGGCCACTCCTCCTCCTCCAAGTCCGGCAAAGTGTCAGGCCACTCCTCCTCCAAGTCCGACACAGCGTCAGACGTCCACTCCTCCTCCAAGTCCGGCACAACCTCAGGCCACTGCAAGTCCGGCATAGCTTCAGGCCACTCCTCCTCGTCCAACTCAGCCCCGTCAGCCGTCTCCGCCGCCTCAGCAATCGCAGAAGAGACACCCCGCCGCTATGGTGCGTAGCGGTACTAGTCGAGGTCATAGTACAGGAAGTACAGGCGGAGGCAAGCGATATAAATATGGTTCAAACCTCACTACTCCTCTTCCTGTGAGGGCTTACGACAGGACCGAGGAGCAAACCAATGCCATAGTGCAGGCAGAACTCGACGCCCATTTTGGACCGAAACCGCCACCGCCGCCAAGGGAGAAAGTGCTTGTGGAAGTAGTTGAGCACTTCATTCGTATGGCTGAACCACCAGCTCCTAAGCCTGTTGACACAGACTATGAGCACCACATCAGGAAGTTACATCGACGACGTCTACAGAAGGAGGCGAGCTCGAGCTCGAGCAAACAACAAGCAGCTGTCAAAAAATGCGGGAAAACCGTTGCCCAGCTGGGAAAACAGGCGGCGCAATCGATCCCCCCGCTTGTTGTGCCGCCAACAACACGTGACAGTACGCGCGCCCAATATTATTGTGGCCAAACAGTTTACGTTCCCGAGGTGGGCGATGTGGTAATAACCCAGGAGCATATAATGCAGGCTGAAGAACTCAAGATCACTGTTGGACAACTCCTTGAGATCGAGGACATGCCGGGGATTACAGAGGAGGAAATAAAACGGAAATATGTCCGGGGCCAACCTTTGGTCGAGCCAGAAGATGTCAACAAGCTCCCAATGAGAATGTATGAATTGCATCAATGGTACATGGACATTACCAAGAGATCCAATCGAGAGTCCCTCATGGTGAATGTCAAGAAGGATGATTACTACCATGAGAAAGCTGTGGCCGTTGAGTATCCTGAACTGTTTCAGTTGTACAATCAAGACGCACTCGACAAATCTATCGTCAGTTGCTATTGTCTGTAAGTGATTTCTTTCTGTAATTTAAGTCTCAAGCTAGCTGTAGTGATCCTTTTGATCAATCATTACCTGTAATTATCCTCACTATATTCTTTTCTGTGGTATTATGCAGGATGAAGATGTATGAAATGAGAAAAGGTGGATGCTATGGCATTGGGTTCATTGACCCAAACACCGTTAATGAATACACATGGAAAATGAACAAGCATCAAGAAAAAGAGGTAGAGGACAGCATGCTAGAGTTCTTGAAGCGCCTCAAATACAATGAAGATATACTACTTCCTTACAACTTCGAGTGAGTCACACTTTCTTGTACTACAAATTCTCTGTTTTTTGCCTACTAGCTAGCTAGCTACATGTTTTTGCTTACATATGCCCGCTTAATTAAGACATACAAACGTGTGTGCATGCTGATTTCACTGGATCTTGTGTATCATTAAAGTTGACGCCGGAACAGTTGAAATACTGGACTCGCTACTTAAAAAACAAAGTGACTATAACATCTTGTTTGGGATAGTCAACAGGTAATTTCAATCATTATTAACTATATATCTCGGCCTATTTAGTAATTCGTCATTTCATGATATGAACTATTTCATAACCCCTTTATTCATTTTCTTTGTCGGCGGCAGGGCTTGGGCAAGGTTCATCAGCGTCACGGAAGGCGAATGGAAACCAAAGCTGAAATGGTTTCGATCCAAGGTAAGTAATTAAGTAGTACTAGCTAGCAAGCTAGCTAGCTGCCATCTCTTTAATTATCATGCTTTATTAATTATTATCTGATCAAATTAAATTCCATTCTCGTAATAAAGGCCCTGAAGCAGGCGCAGGGGACTGATCTGTATGCATTCTGCGTTTGCGAGAACATTCGAATGATGGCGTCCGAAAGGAGCAGATCTCAAAGACAGGAATGGGTACGCTTGTCAGAACACTATTCACAATTTTTACACCATTATCGATATCTAGTCACACAACTAATACACATGCATATTGATCTCCTTAACAGTTCAAAGAGGTGCGGGACAAGCTCCTACCAACGGAGCGCGTACAAGCACTTCAAGAGGAAATAGCGGGATTTTTGCTCGACCAGGTCATAAATCCGAAGGGAGAATACTATTACCCGCTACCGCCCCCATGAACCACTTCCAATTGTCATCGTGCTCCGAAGGCACCAATTAGGCTAATGCCACTGGCTCCGAAGGCAACATGCATATGTAGGAGAAATTGTATATAGCTATACATGTGTGTATGTGTGAATTAATATGGTTTGTGAGACATTGATGATATATATATGATTGGTTCTACTAGAAATTCTATATATATATATAT
>NC_041388.1:35015607-35046508 GCF_002162155.2 Triticum dicoccoides
ACAATGTGTAGTACCGTAAAATACCAGCAAACGAAAAAGAATTAAAATGGAAAACACAAAATTAAATGAAAAAGAAATCATAAAACCAAAAAACCCACAACCACTTAGTACCGCTTGGTGTTACCAACCGGTACTAAAGGGCTCCCGGCCCCCGGAGCTGGCTCGTGCCACGTGGTTTCCCTTTAGCACCGGTTCGTGCTGAACCGGTACTAAAGGGGGGGGGGGGCCTTTAGTGCCGAACCTTTAGTGCCGGTTCCTGAACCGGCACTAAAGGGTCTTACGAACCGGTGCTATTGCCCGGTTCTGCACTAGTGAACTCTTATCTTCCTGAACTCCATGTTGGAATTCACATATAATCAGCACCGGCACACGCCACCACAAACCTCACGTCGTGCCGTCATCACCGAGCTCCCCAACCTGCTCGCCACCTGCCGCTACTCCGTGTCCCTATGAGCCTTGGACTGGCCCCCTCCCTGCATGCCTGCCGCTGCTCTGCTTCCTCACCCATTATCCGCCTCCCTATGAGCCTCCGACTGCTCCCCTCACTCCATGCCTGCCGCTGCTCTGCTTCCTCACCCATGATCCCTCTCTCATGCCATAACAGATGAAATATATACATGATGGGTTTCAGCTACAAGCACGGAATGTGGATCAATTACAGCAATCAATCAGCAAACTTACTTTTGTTTTCAGAGAGGGCGCCTATTTTTTGTATGAGTTATATCATCAAATCAAACTTTACTGTTTGTCCATTTCTGGTAATTATACCCATCTTTTGTCTGATGTTTTAGAATGCTCACAGTCCAAGTTTTAAAAGTGACCATCAATATATTCAAAAATGTATGGACTTTCCATGTGAAAACTGAATACTATATATAAAAGAGTACCAAGACTATCCACTCAGATTTCCACTGTTGGTCGCATTGTGGTACTTTCCAATAAATTCTTAAAAGAATTACCATGCTCACAGTCCAAGTTTTAAAAGTGACCATCAATATATTCAAAAATGTATGGACTTTCCATGCTCCAATCCTTTTATTTTATGAACACGTGCTCATCAATTCTTAAAAGAATTACCACTAATAGTTTAAAACTGTATACATTGCGAAAACTAATAACTACTACCTCCGTCTCTATTTACATGGTGCCCTCGGGTTTTGTGTTTGAACATTGACCAATAATAGATGATTCACATGTCAGAAATTCAATGGTATAACTTTTATGAACTAACCCACGTTTAGTTAGTCAAAAGTTGAACGCCAAAATATGTGGGGGCATGTAAACAAAGGAAAAAGGTGTGGATTTAATGGTGGAAAAAAGTCAAGCTTGCAAGAGACTTACTGTCCATAACCTTCATTGAATCAGGCGAATCTATACTCCAAGTCAAACATAAAATGTTTGCATAGAGTAGTGCCACACCAAATACAGTCATGTGATGGCTGAGAAATCACCTGCACGAACACCAATCTGTTTTGGCAAATTATTCACCATTTCAAATCGTAGAAGGGGGAAACGCATGAAAGACGAACACCATAGATGACAAATAAAACCTGCAACGCTTCCATTGCAGACCCCCAAGCAGCACTTGAAACTAAAATTTGCACATACCGCGACCCACATGCCAATAAATCATGCTAATCCCGAACACAAAAGCTCCAAGAAGAAAGGCATTAACTGTAATATATTCAGAAGTTGTCCTGTGTAGCTGTCAGATTAATGAGACAAGAAATCAGGAGTACAACCGAGGTTTCAGAAAAACAGTACAGAATCACCTTCCTAGGCCTCATGCCTCCAGCTGCAGGTAGTAGTGTGAAAGAGATAGATGACAAGGATGACAAGTGACATCATGCAAGCTAGCCATTTTAGAAATTGCTCCATACTTGCATACTAAAAGATCCTTCAGCCATGTACCTGAACGGTAGAAGCGATATGACATCAGATATCTGAAGGGTAGAAGCGATATCAAAGTGAGCATATAAACATATACTCTGGTAATACAAAAATAAGCTCCTATACAATATATATATATATATATATATATATATATATATATATATATATATATATATATGTATGTATATGTATATATAGTGTTACTATTCATCACCCAGGGTGCAGAATAAGTTATTCTTCACCCGAGGTAATCTTACGATTATTTCGTAATTAAATTACGTTTGCAATTTAAATAGTTACATCCCTATAGATTCATTATGTAAAATTTGGCATAAGAAAATAAAAATAGAGGTCATAAGACAAGAAAATTTGCACTTTATGTGTATTTTACACTATGTTTTTACGTTTGTAATTTTACATAACATAAAATATTTTTTACAACGATTATATATTTTCTTACGGTCTCTTTTTACGTCGGAAATAAGATAAAATTTACGGAACGTAAAAATATGGGGCATTGATGGTAAAATAGAGGGGGGTGAAGAATAACTCTTCCTCACCCAGGGTGACGAATAGCGTGATATGTATGTATGTATGTATGTATGTATGTATATCAATTGGTCAGCTGCTAGATGCGAGCATGTGACATTTTTAGTCAGAGTGAGTGACATCGTATCTTTTTTGTAGAGTGTGTCACATCCCAATTTGAATAAACTATAGTCTCGCGTGTAAATCAGTTGTTGGTAAATTATTCTCGAGAAATGACTTGTTAGGGTATGCGATATTATTCACTATATAAAAAAATATGTGACATTTCTCTCATAGCAAACAACTACTGTTTCCAAAAATAATAATCATGTGAGCATAGAATTATGAATGGAATAAGACCCACATCAACATGCAACCATGCATGGAGAAAGAACCACCACAATATTCAACCATGCATTGAAAAATGTTTTTCATTCAACTATTCTACTTATATTCAATAAATATTTTCCTCTACAAAATCAAAGCTAAGTCCAGTAGATTTCATCTCAAAAAAGAACTCCAGTAGGCCTTGCTCCAACTCTATTTGCAAGGCATCTTTCTTCTTCAACAAGGACAAAAACATGATCAAGGCATGCAAGATTGAGTTCATTTATAGAAACAAATATGAGGGCTAGTGTTTCATGATGTACTTTCGGGCTGTCTGAGGAAGTACTCAATTAACTCTAAGACTGACAACCATCTAATATGTTACTCAAATACAATGGTGTGCACTATTATTCAGGCCACCCGATATTCAAGTACTAATCGTAGATGAAAAGTTATGATGTCACTAAATCAGGCACTGAAGTGATGGCCAGTTAGCACATACTATCAGATCGATTTACCCCTGCTAAAATAATTACAGTCTAAGTGGCGGACAAAGAAACAATCATATATACTTAGCCTGTAGTTGAATTTGCAGCAGCTGCCCCGAAAGAAGAAAACAGAGCAGCTACATCTATCTCCTGTAAACCATGCTTGTCAATCGAGACACCGTAGCCTCCGACAGAAACACACACAATTGTTCTAACAATTTTTGAGAAGCACAACAAATAATTTAGCCAATGCATAAGGCGGAGCCACTACAAGCAACAATGATCTTGCTCTTACCTCTCTTTCAGAGTCTATTGCAGAATGCCATCATAGCCTCAGCATTGATACACATAACAAATCCAGTCGAGTAGCATCAAGAAAGGAACACGGGCGAGATTGGCAACCCCGTAGTTTCAAGTGCATCATTCTGAAATGCGGACAGAAACACAACGCAACTTGCTATTGCAGTTTCAGGATCGGTCAACATGTATGAAATATGTGAGGAGCAAACAAACTTGTAGAAAGATTAGTAAAACCTGTCACCTGTCCGCACCTTCTTTCTAGTGACGCGGGCAAGCAAGCGACATCAAGGATGCCAGCAAGAGGGAGCAACGAAACACCAGACGTCTCAGCTGAAGTTATTTACGTTCATTCCACTTCGGCATGTGTTCTTTCCTTCGTTATGTGTGCATAATATGATTATGCAGTACAAAGAAAAATTATATGCACACAAATCTATTTGATATCTGCATAAAAAAGACCAAACTGGTTTCTTGCTTCATGTAGAAAAACCATTTTGATCGTTGCCTCTAAAAGGACAGATAACAGAAAAAAAGCCCAGATTATGCATCAGAGACAAAATATAGTACCTTGGCCTCTTACAGAACATAGCATCAAGCATTGAGGCAGCCGTATCACCCAGACCATTTTACGAGACTTCAAGGGCGTCAAGGGCGCCGGCCTGTCCTTTATGATTCTGTTTAGCAAGATCTTTTATGATTCTTCCCCATGTTTTTAATCTCGGTTGCATGGGCCACATCAGTTGCAGTTTTTAATCTGACAGAGAACTCAAGAAAAGTTTCATTCAAACCTGCAACATCTGAACTTAGTAACATAGAATTTGAAAATACTATTGCATCTATCGTACATAGATAGGAGGAACGTGAAGGATCATATGATGCTTACCTTCGAGGTTTCTTGAAGGTTGCCATTGGAAACGTAATCGACAATGATCAACCGATCACCACTATACTCAAGAAGCCTACTAAACCTAACCAAATTTAGGTGCTCAAAGCATTGGGTGTCTCTGTCATTCCGGAACTCATGGCCCATCCTCTTCTCATTCATGTTCTGCAATGTAAGTCACCAAGCTATACAAACTGAAGATAATGCTAATCTATGACCAAACTCAAACCTTGTGACTTTTGTTACTCAGCAAAAAGAAAATTATTACCAGGGTTGACTGCTTCAGCAAATATTACACAAAATGGTACTCCTGGAAAGTTCTCCCCACAAAATTTCAATGCAATTGAGTTCAAAATACATAGTCAAATTAAGATCATACGCGCTGACCAGCTACGTTTGAGGAATAGTA
Organism: Triticum dicoccoides; assembly: GCF_002162155.2. Lineage (NCBI taxonomy): Eukaryota > Viridiplantae > Streptophyta > Magnoliopsida > Poales > Poaceae > Triticum > Triticum dicoccoides. Next base: position 35,020,436 of record NC_041388.1, read on the forward strand.
CATTATGACACGACAAAATTATAAAATATAAATTCATCTAGGATGAAAGGGCACAAAAACCATTGGAGAAAAGACATGGAAGGCGTGTCCGCAGTCATTTAAGTTCCAACATGCCAAATCAATGTCACACATTTGATCAGACAACTCGCGTGCATGGTCTATTCCTCCAGACTGATTCTGATTGCCATTAATTATTCTTCTCTACGGAGTATGCCCGTCCAGCACGTGATGCTCGGATTATTTGGGCAGTCGTGGTGGACAAGTCGATTGCTGCCTTGGCGGCCCGTCGTGGTGACGTCCAGCTATTGCCCCGTGGTGATGGGGATAGTATGAAATCTGAAGCAACAAGCATCCAGGCTTCCAAAAATCCAGCGTGAGTATTGGGTGTGGGACGACAGCATCGTGCGTGCGTACGAGCGAGGCCTCCTGCCCTCAAGCGATAATCTCGTAGGAGATTACTGGCTCCACGCACGTGATCGGCCTAGGCCTTGCTCGTGTTTGGAATCTCGCAGGCCAGACGTCTGGCGAGCGGGCAGGGGTGGTTCTGATCTTCTGCGGCCACGGGTGTGTACTATGTATACTTGAGGTTGAGAGTTTCTTGGCACAATAAATCAGACTATTGACACCAAGGGATACAAGAGCTTGGATGGCGCTGTTCCTCTCGGGCGTGTTTGGTTGCCGGCTACAGTAGCCACATTGCATATACTTCACCACTCAGCCCGGCTCTCGAAAAACAGCCTCATATGTGACATCTGCAACTTGTTTGTTTGCCTGCATACGGACTGCCTGCATCAGTGGATCAACTTTGGCATGTTGTTTGGTTGCCTGCATTGTCTCGGCGCATACAACTACATGCTGTTTGGTTGTCCGCATGAGGTATGATTAAGAGCTAGCACTTGCACTTAGCACACAGGGTTAAGAGCTATAGCAGAGGAAGGTGGAGAAGAAACGCAGTGTGCGCCCGACCATGGAGACTGCGGTGGATAGTGGCAGTGGCGCCGTGTCCGACATGACGAGCATGGAGTCGTAGACGAGTGACCTTGTCGGCGGCATGGGGAGCGACACCGTCAGCGAACTAGTTGCGGTGCTCGCGCAAAGACATTTGACAGAGGAGGGGAATGTAGTGCCCGCGTCATGGTATCGTCAGTGCAGTGGACGAGAGAGGAGGTCGAGATGATCGACACCGGAAATGACTTGAGTGTAGTAGGGCGAGAGAGAGGAGGCCAAGATGTTCGACCCCATCGGCAGCGCGGCGAACTGCACTGTGCACGGAGGCAGAGGACACAAGAAGAGTAGGTCGAGATGAGCGACGCCGGAAACGACTCTAGTGTAGTAGGACGTGGGCAAGGAGATCAAGGGGAAGGGCTTCGGCGTCGAGAGGGACGAATAGGAGGGCTCTGGGCAGAGGACAGAGGAGCTCGACATGGCGGCATCAGTGTAGTAGACTGTTGCTCAAAGAGAGATGAAGCTACGATCGTCAAAACTAAAAATTTACAACACGAATGTTGTGAGGAACTGCGACAAATCTGACAAAATTCGTCCAGAATAATTTCGAACGAAAAGACGAAATTAAGAACTTACGACCGACGAAATTATGAACCGATCGCCTGAATGGAACCGTAGCATCGAGGTGCATCTTTTTCCTGTAGAGCTTACCTCGAACCGAAGCACCGTTGTGTGGATCAGAGGGAGGAGATTAGATAGGAGCTTACCGGAGGTTGAAGAAGACCTCACGTAATCACCTCGCATCCCTTGCCCTCGGCTCGGCCTGGCTCGCGAGAAACTGCCGATTCTAGCATTTCCAGCAAGCCAGGCTCTGGGCTGTTTTAAGAAGCGTGCGATGCAGGCCCAATAGTGAAACCAGGCAACCAAACAGACCTCATACTTCCCGCGCGGGCTTGGTTTGGCTCTATGCACGCAACCAAACACGCCCCTCGTGACCTGCCTGCCTACATGTGAAGAGAAAGACAAGGAATAAGTAAAGAGCTACCCTGTGGATAAAACTCACCCCTATATCCCGCATGCTGGAAAAGAGATTCTGAAGAAAGAGATATGAGAGAGAGAGAGATTTTTTGTGACACGGAGAAGAAATGGCAACTCTCTCTCGTTTTTTCTTTTTTTGCGAATAACTCTCTCTCGTTGTGTGAGAGAAAAGATAGAGAAAAAAACTGACATGTTCCATGAGAGATGCGGTGAGAGTCCTGGAAGGAGTAGAGATTGGAGAGAGAGAAAATGCAGTGTTTTTTATGGGTGCGTGCTTTTCTTTCCTCGTCCAGAACATCATGACAAGTTCATGAGTGCAGAGTTTTACATAACCTGACTAATAGTAAATTGCATTTGCACAATTCTAGAAAAATAACTCAATCATTAAAAACTAGAAAACTAGTTGCATTTTTATTCCCGCTTCGGTACAACCCCACACAAAACATATAAAGGGCAATATAGACTTTTGACATGGTATACCCACTTTATACTTGTATACGCTCTGCATACCCCTGACTGGGCCGGCCCAAGAAATTGCTAAAAAAAGAATTAAGAGCAACCTCACATGGATTCAAACTCTACACCTCCACCTTAGAAAGAGCAGCTACTTTCCAGTCACCCTCGGACACGTTAGTTGCTAATAAAGAGTGTGCCACTTTAAGAACTAACTACAACACAGAATCCTGGCAGTTTTTGGATTTTTTATCTTTTCTTGGAAATTGTGAATATTTTTTTAAAAAGCGAGTAATGTTTGAAAATCCAGCAATTGTTTCAACAAGTCTAACAAACTTTGAAAATTAAAAAAAGTTTAAAACCTTGCCTTTTTTGACAGGAAACATTTTTTTAAATCCTAAATATTATATGAAAAAACGCGTACATTTTTGGAACTTAGAGAAGAAAACTTGTTATTGGGAACATATTGGAAATTCTGAACAATTTCTCAAAAGCGCGAACATCTAAGTAATTTCCAAACATTTTTTTGATTTTCAGGAAAATATGGAAACAGGAACATTTTTAACATTCTGAACAGTTTTCAGAAAACAATAACCTTTTCAGAAATTCTCGTATATTTTTGGAATTTACTCAAAAATATGAAAACAAGAGAATTTTTTGAATTTTCTAAAAAACTCAAACTTTTTGGGAAACCGCAAACAAGTATTAAAAACCCGAACATTTTTTGAAAGTTCCATACATTATGGGAAAACATGAACGTTATTAGAGTTTTGAGAAAAGATTGTATGCGGCAAGAATTTTAACATTCATAACAATTTCTAGAAAAAGAACATTTTTTGAAAATCCTGTACATTTTTTGAATTTATAGAAACAATTGAAAACGAACACTTTTTTAAAACTCTGAAAAACTTTTAAAAATCATGAACAAAATTTGAATTTTCCAACAAAAAACATTGAAATCACAAACATTTTTCAAAAAGGTATATAAATTTGAAAAGAAAACACGAAACGAAAAAGGAAACATGAAAGCAATGAAAAAGTCAGAAGGGTTGTATGAGAGCACATTTTTTCGGCATCGTCAAATAACCTCATTTTTTTCGTGAGCGTATATGACCAATTCAAGGAACCATGCCAAGTTATTTGAGCTTTCGACATTTTTTGCATTTTCTGGAGTTTTCTGAGTGAACAATGCCCGATAAATGGCCAGACGTGACACAACTTGCATACGATGCTAGAAACTTTCAAATCTGACATGGATGACTTCCATGAGCATGCCCACCTGCTGGCAAAAGTTGGGTCATTTCATGCATGTCCAAAAGTAAAGCATATTCAACAGATATTGTTCAGGCAGGCGAGAAGGGTCCGTATGAGAGTACGGGGACATTTTGTGAAATTCCAGATCATTTTTTAAATTTGTATTGAAAAAAGAATCTTGTAGTCTAAAGAAATTTTCAAATTTTTGAACAGGTTTAAAAAAAAGTTCAAGAAGGAGAAAATCAATAACGAAAAAGAGAAGAATAATGAAAATTTAGAGAAGAAAAAAGTACTTAGGCCCTAGAACATAAAAAAATTCAAAAAAAATTCGCAAATATGAAAAAATGCTGGCAAATTTGAAAATGTTCACATATTCACCATGTGCATGCCCACCAGTTGACCAAAGTTGATGCTCTTTTTTGAATGTCCAAAAAAATAGCATGTGCAACCTAGGGTGTCTAGATAGGTGAGAAGGCTCCGCTGAGAGCACGTTGTTTATCAACATCCATTAAATGACCTCAATTTTTTCATTGAGTTGTATGACCAAATTAAATGAAGGCACCATGCCAAGTTGTTTTGGTTTTCTACAAATTTTGCAATTTCTAGAGTTTCCTTAGTAAAAAAGAGGGCGATAGATGGCCGGATGTGACGCAACTTGCATATGGTGTCGGAAATAATTCAAACATGACATGGATGCCTATCATGAGCATGCCCACCATCAAGACATAAAAGTGGTGAGGTATCAAAAGTCTACATGCTTTATCTTGACCCTTGTCATCTATTTGAAAAACGTGGCAAAAGAAGAAGAAAAAGGTGATGTCCATTATCCGCATGCCACCATCAAGACATAAAATGGTGAGGTACTGAGGTATACATCATGTGCTTCCCAACAACGCAAATTTTCAAGCCATTATCTTGAGTGAGCTTAACTTTCTCTCTTTCCACAACTTCTTCTAATTTCGAGGTGTGGACAACAAGTTATTCTCTAATTTCAAGATGTGGGCAACAAACCTAAGACATTCTTTACTTTGTCAGGAAGAAAGTAGATCATCTACAACAATTAGATTTTCGCTAAAAGCAACAATTCAGATGTTGTTGGACCACCAGAGCCTACATTACCAGCTAGTTGCTTTAGCAAAATGAGATACATGGTCATCCTAATCTATTATGAACACACGGGAAATCGGCGAACTAAAAGTCTGAACCTCTCAATACATGAAACATGTTTCAGCATCCAACAAAACAGATGAAAATCATATCGAACCAATCACTCACATGCTCACTTTTCAAATGTACATACACAAGAATATTTTTTTGCTACAGCTGACAAATCTTGTTTAGTGTCAACCTGACATTCAGAGAACGTATGGCATAGTGAAATCTCAGTAAAGTTTTGCCATCAAATAAAAGTCTTCTTCACCACAATTTTGATAGGAACTCATATGCACAAAGTTCTAAATAAACTTTAGAACCGATCAAAAGGAATTCTAGCTTCGGAAATCAAGTGAACATTGTTTTTTTGAAGGGGATAACAAGTTAACAACACTTAACCAATATAATATGCTAGATGTGCACGTGCCCCTTCAATGTATCCGCCTCCCCGATAGTTGATGGACGAGGTGAACTCGACATTCCCCAAGCTCGCAATGAGGATGTACATGTGTCCCATTGCTGCTCTCTCTACCTCTCAGATAACGAGCTACCAGTGGTTGTTGTAGTCGGACTGATTACCCACCATGAGCACCGGCCACTAAGAGCACGACGTCGAGAGGTGCAAGCTCAACGCACTCCCTTTCTTGCGTCCATAGCTCGATGCCACTGAAAGGAAGTCAACTAATGCACCATCAAAGTTCGCCCTGCATCCAAGCCCCGCCGCAAATCAGAACCACCCGACAGCGCCGATTGTCCTTAGGGGTAGTTGTGCCTGACTGCGGGATGCTGCCATTGAGCCATCAACTGTTGGAATTTTGCTAGTAGGCCTTTGGCCCAAAGCCCAACTAAAATTCTGAAATTCTCTTGGCCCATTTATACACACATGTGAGTGGAGTGAGTGAGTCTAAAGTTTAGTCCCACCCCAAAAGTTGAGAGAGAGTTGCACCTCTTTATAAGGTGAGCTCTTCTACCACTTGTATGAGCATGAGAAGAGGAGACCTACACGCTCGCTCCTCCTCCTCGCTCGCCTCGCCACGCCGCGCTGCGGGTTGCGGGATTGAGCCGAGCCGAGGATAGGGCTATGCACGTTGTCTATATTTTTGCTGCATGGGAAAATTAATGAGTCATTAATTAATAATTAACGGACGCGTTAATTACTGAACCGTTTCCGATTCTTTTGGATCGTGACGAGTCGGACGTGGGGTTTACTCCCACGACCTACCCTGCCCGCACTATATAGTCAGGCAGACGTCTACCCTATCCGCCGCCGCTTCGTATGGTTTCTCACCACCGTTCCAGATCATTGCGCCGCCAAGCAAGTCTTCTCCATCCCTCCTTCCGGCGTGCACCGCGAGAAGGGACAGCAGACCAAGTTTGGTGCCTCGGACGCCGGCAGTGAGTTGTACGTCATAGAGCAATTCTATGACTACAAGATGACTGATGAGCGCCTTGTTGTACAGCAGGCTCATGAGATACAGTCGCTCGCAAAAGAACTTGAGTACTTCAAGTGTGTGTTGCCGGACAAATTTGTTGTCGGAGGCATGATTGCCAAGCTTCCACCTTCGTGGAACAATTTTGCTACTTCCCTGAAACACAAGAGACAGGAGTTTTCCGTTGCGGATCTCATTGGTACTCTTGATGTTGAAGAGAAGGCGAGAGCAAAGGACATACGTACTCGAGTTGCTGAGGGGGGTTCTAGTGCCCACATGGTACAGAAGAAGAACTCCCAGCCCAACAAGTTCAAAAACAATAAGAACAATACTCAGGGCAAAGGCAAGTTTGATACAAAGAACAAGACATCACATTCTACCAACTTCAAGAAGAATTCTCATAAGAAGGGGAAGGGACTTTGCCATGTGTGCGGTGATCCTAATCACTGGGCTCCGAAGTGTCCTAACCGCTTTGAGAAGCGCGAACATGAGAAGAGCGGCAGGTCCGCTAATGTTGTCATCGGTGATACTGATATGAAGGAATCAGGGTACGGTAATTTTCCTACCATCCTTTCAGTGTTTCAATCCCCTGATTGGTTAATTGACCCCGGTGCCAATGTACATGTTTGTGCTGACGCCTCCATGTTTTCTTCTTACCAGGCAACAGGGACTTCACCCGTGCTGATGGGGAACGGGTCACATGCCATCGTTCGAGGTGTTGGTACGGTCAATCTGAAGTTTACTTCGGGGAAGACTGTGCGTCTGAAGAACGTTCATCATGTGCCGTCCATCAATAAAAATATCGTTAGCGGTTCCCGTTTATGTCGAGATGCTTTTAAGTTGGTTTTCGAATCCAATAAAGTTGTAATTTCTAAGTGTGGACAATTTATTGGAAAAGTTATTAATAATGTTTGCCACAATAATGAGTCTGATATTTGGCATTCACGACTCTGTCATATTAACTTTGGTTGCATGACGCGGTTAGCCAATATGAATTTAATTCCGAAAATCTCTACTGTTAAAGGCTCCAAGTGCCAAGTATGTGTGCAAGCTAAGCAACCTCGCAAGTCCCATAAGACTGCAGAGGCAAGAAACTTGGCGCCACTAGAGTTTATACATTCTGATCTTTGTGTGATAAATGGCGTGTTGACAAAAGGTGGAAAGAGATACTTCATGACGTTGATTGATGACTCCACTAGATATGGTTATGTGTATCTTCTGAAATCAAAAGATGAGGCTTTGACTTTCTTTAAAAACTATAAAGTTGAGGCAGAGAATCAACTTGATCGAAAAATTAAACGGCTTAGGTCCGATCGTGGTGGAGAGTATTTTTCCAATGAATTTGATCTGTTTTGTGCGGAACATGTTATAATTCATGAGAGGACGCCTCCCTACTCACCCCAGTCAAATGGGGTAGCCGAAAGAAAGAACCGAACTCTAACTGATATGGTTAACACCATGTTAGACACTTCAGGTCTATCCAAAGAATGGTGGGGGGAAGCGCTAATGACTGCGTGTCATGTCCTAAACCGAGTTCCCACAAAGAATAAGACCATGACTCCATTTAAGGAATGGGAAAGGAAAATGTTCAAACTCTCTTACCTATGTACTTGGGGTTGTTTGGCGAAAGTCAATATACCAATTCCCAAGAAGCGCAAGCTTGGATCAAAAATCGTGGATTGTGTTCTTCTGGGCTATGCTTTTCATAGCATCGGCTATAGATTTTTGATAATAAAATCTAAGGTATCCGATATGCATGTTGGTACGATTGTGGAATCAAATGATGCAACTTTCTTTGAGGACATATTTCCTATGAAGGATATGTCGAGTTCATCAAATCAGGAGATACCTACTCCATCTAGTGAGGAATTCACTGTAATTCCTGAACCCACCATTGCGATGGAACACGTTGAGAATCCTGTTGAGGGTAACAATGGAACTCCTGTGAGGAGTAAGAGACAGAGGACTGCAAAGTCTTTTGGTGATGATTTCATTGTGTACCTCGTGGATGACACACCCAGGACTATTTCAGAAGCCAATGCATCTCCTGATGCTGACTGCTGGAAGGAAGTTGTACGTAGCGAGATAGATTCCATCTTAGTTAACGGTACCTGGGAGATCACTGACCGTCCTTATGGGTGCAAACCTGTAGGATGTAAGTGGGTGTTCAAGAAGAAGCTTAGACCTGATGGTACGATTGAAAAGTACAAGGCACGGCTTGTGGCCAAGGGTTATACTCAGAAAGAAGGTGAAGACTTCTTTGATACTTACTCACCCGTGGCTAGACTGACCACAATTCGGGTGCTACTATCACTGGCTGCCTCACATGGTCTTCTCGTTCATCAAATGGATGTTAAGACGACTTTCCTCAATGGAGAGTTGAAGGAGGAAATTTATATGGATCAGCCAGATGGTTTTGTAGTACCTGGTCAGGAAGGAAAGGTGTGCAAGTTACTAAAGTCTTTATATGTCCTTAAACAAACTCCTAAGGAGTGGCATGAGAAGTTCGAAAGAACATTAACTGCTGCCGGCTTTGTAGTAAACGATGGTGACAAGTGCGTGTACTATCGCTATGGTGGGGCGAAGGAGTTATTCTTTGTCTGTATGTCGACGACATATTGATCTTTGGAACCAAACTTGATTTAATCAAGGAGGTTAAGGATTTCTTATCTCGCTGTTTTGAGATGAAGGATCTAGGAGTAGCTGATGTTATATTAAACATCAAGCTGTTGAGAGATGAGAATGGTGGGATCACACTGCTTCAGTCTCATTATGTGGAAAAGGTCTTGAGTCGTTTTGGGTATAGCGACTGCACGCCTTCTCCAACTCCATATGATGCTAGTGTGTTGATTCGAAAGAATCGACGGATTGCTAGAGATCAACTGAGGTATTCTCAGATTATTGGCTCGCTTATGTATTTGGCGAGTGCCATGAGGCCTGACATCTCTTTTGCTGTGAGCAAGCTGAGTCGGTTTGTGTCAAAACCGGGAGATGATCATTGGCATGCGCTTGAGAGAGTTATGCGCTATTTGAAAGGCACTGCGAGCTATGGGATTCACTACACCGGGTATCCAAGGGTACTAGAGGGTTATAGTGACTCAAACTGGATATCTGATGTTGATGAGATTAAGGCCACAAGTGATTATGTTTTTACACTTGATGGTGGCGCTGTTTCCTGGAAGTCTTGCAAGCAGACCATCTTAACGAGGTCAACTATGGAAGCATAACTCACAGCATTAGACACTGCCACTGTTGAAGCAGAGTGGCTTCGTGAACTCTTGATGGACTTACCTATGATTGAAAGACCAATACCGCTATCCTGATGAATCGTGATAATCAAACTGTGATCGTCAAGATAAACAGTTCTAAGGACAATATGAAGTCCTCAAGGCATGTGAAGAGGAGACTAAAATCTGTCAGAAAATTGAGGAACTTCGGAGTTATTACATTAGATTATATCCAAACATCAAAAAACTTGGCAGATCCTTTCACAAAGGGTCTATCACGTAATGTGATAGATAATGCATCGATGGAGATGGGTTTGAGACCCACCGCATGAGTTGTCCATAGTGGTAACCCACTCTATGTGATCGGAGATCCCGTGAAGTAGAAGTGGGAGACAAGCTGTTGGTCAGCTGGGAGGAGAGTATCCCTATATTAATTATCCCACTCTGTGAAGATGCAATACTCTCCTGATCTGCATGGCAGGTTGATACTTATCTTAATGTGTTCCAAGTGACTTATTCAGGTAAGCAGAGATGTTGTCCTGCAGAATATCTTCTGAGGAACACACCTATATGAATTTGACTGTTAACATCGTAGTCTGTGAGAATTGGGTGTTCTCTAATAAATTCATGAAAGGCCCTGGAGTATGACGTATACGCTCCATCCGCGGGAAAGCCTTGCGGCAGCCCAGTATCGGTCAAGAATCTGTGTGAAACTACTTTCACAGAAAACTTGTAGTTCAAGGCATAGTCCACTATTCAAGTTGTGATCTAGTGTAGCATAAATTTCTAAGTGGAAGTTCAACTTCACAATCTTCACTAAGCACCGATATATAAAACAATGTTTTGGAACTAAATGATGAGATGTGCCAATGAGACTTTGTGGGGGATTGTTGGAATTTTGCTAGTAGGCCTTTGGCCAAAGCCCAACTAAAATTCTGAAATTCTCTTGGCCCATTCATGCACACATGTGATTGGATTGAGTGAGGCTAAAGTTTAGTCCCACCCCAGAAGTTGAGAGAGAGTTGCACCTCTTTATAAGGTGAGCTCTTCTACCACTTGTATGAGCATGAGGAGAGGAGACCTACACGCTCGCCTCGCCACGCCACGCCTCGTCACGACGCGCCGCGAGTTGCGGAATTGAGCCGAGCCGAGGACAGAGCTATGCACGTTGTCTATATTTTTGCTGCATGAGAAAATTAATGAGTCATTAATTAATAATTAACAGACGCGTTAATTACTGAACCGTTTCCGATTCTTTTGGATCGTGACGACTCGGACGTGGGGTTTACTCCCACGACCTACCCGGCCCGCACTATATAGTCAGGCAGACGTCTACCCTAGCCGTCGCCGCTTCGTATGGTTTCTCACCACCGTTCCAGATCATTGCGCCGCCAAGCAAGTCTTCTTCATTCCTCTTTCCGACGTGCACCGCGAGAAGGGACAGCAGGCCTCCGGAACCCCGCCTCTCGTGATCCTGTACGGGAGAGGGGCGATCAGGTTTTTGGGGAGCGCACTCGCGCGACTGCTGGCAGCGACGACTTCGCGAACGACGACTTCTTCCCCGACCTCGCAACCTTGTCCTCGATGACATGGGCGACAACGTCAACGCCGGCGGTGCTGCACCCGCTGCACCGTATGTGATTCTATCCTTCCTGTTCGAGATCGTAGTAGAATTTATGCTTCTAGTATGTGCGCTAGATGTGATATGTTCATCTGCTATGCTAGTTCGCATGATTAGTTTAATCTCTGCTGCTGTGGTCACGATTTATCTTCTGTTTATTCGGATTAAATCTCGTAGTAATTTGCTCATATTTTCAGCATCAACAACCTCCATCAGATACGGTGGATCAATGGACATGAGCTGCTTCTGGCACCATGAGAAGGAGGCGCGACTCCGGTGATTGGCCAGGAGGCATGGTTCCCTCCTACACCATGTCTGTTCGTCCTCCGGTGATGTGCCACCTCCGGTGATGTGCCAAAGATCCCTGCATGACTTTCTCTCCGCACCTCTCTTGTTCATTTTGTTTCACAGTGGCGAGGGGCACGTTGCATTTGATCTGGTGGTCTCTAGTGGCACCAAGAAGAGGAGCCACTCGCCTGGCTACCGACGAGCACGCACATTCGGTGTATTCATAACGATGAGTTGCTCCAATAGCCTTGATGGCACCACGACAAGGACACACGGCTCAGGCTACTGGCGTGGAGGACGCATGGCTCCGGCGACTGGTGTGGCCGCGTCGACATGCAGCTTTGGCGTTGTCCCTACCTTGCAGCGATGCCGCCCATCGCCAGCCAGGGAAGTCGCCGCCGTTTTTCCAAATTCCAGATCGACATCGCACACGGTTGGATTTCTTCAACCGTATCCATGAATGAGTACTAAACATTGTGCACTGTTGGATTTTTCCAACCGCACCCTTGAGTGTTTACCATTGCATGCGGTTTTGCGAAGTCGTGTGCGAATGACACCCTTCATTGCACACACGGCTTGGCTGGCTGCTTGCGATGGGCTATTATTTTTGCGTTTGCGACACACCAATCGCAATTGGTGTATATTTTTCCTGTTTGTATTTCTAGAAAGCAGAATGATAGTATATATTGCTGATCAACTTTGGAAGCACTACATCTTTATGTGTCCTCTCATTGATATAACTAGCTTTCAAGCCTAAATGTAACATTGGTGAAATCCACCCCTCGGGATTTGTCAAGGAAAAGAACTGTGATGTCTTGTACAACAAAGCTATCTCGTCGATTCTCCTATAATCGATTAAATTTAGTTCTGACGCTTCTCTCCGTACTGTCTAGTGCTACTACATGTATGCTACACGCAGCAAGACAAAACAGATACACGTTCGTACCCTCCCTCCATGCATGAACGGCATGGTGGTCTTTGCACGCACAAGGCTTATGGTCGTGGCCAAACCCATGACCGATCAGCGGTTCAGCACTCTGCACTGTACGTCCGTCCAGGTATCCGTCAACACGAGGATCTCAACGCCGATCGAGAGGGTCAGCTCAGGTCTCTCCGTCCACACCCAAAAATCCCCCGAAAAAGCCCGACATTGTGGAAAATATGGAACTCTAGGATTATGTGTTGTATGTTGTATTGATCCGACTCTCATATGGGGTATATATAGAATACATTGTGAGGGAGAGAGACTTGAAGTAGAGGGCAAGTCGTACATGTTAAACCTATTCTATCTCTAACTCCTACCTCTATCTTAAACACAATTATATTCTAACATTCCCCCTCAGTCGTAGCGGGAGTGAAGCGGACGATTGCGACTGAATTTGTAGTCTTGCGCTTTCGTCGTCTTCTCCACTGCGCCGTCATCAACTGCATCTCTGATGGGCCGACACCTAGGGCGGTGACTGCCTCCCCTTCTGGTGCCTTCCTTGTCTCTCCTCTCTTCCCTCCCGCAGTCATGTAAAAGCTATGAGATGGCTGAATATTATGTTGTATTAATCTGACCCGTGTAGGGGTATATATAGAGGTACAATGGAGGGAGAGAGACTTGGAGTAGAGGACAAGTTAAACCTATCCTATTTCTATCTCTTATCTCTATCTTAAACGTAAATATACTTCTAACATCCCCCCTCAGTCGTAGCGGGAGTGAAGCGGACGATTACGACTGAATTTGAAGTCTTGCTCTTTGTCGTCTTCTTCGCTGCACCATCATCCACTGCGTCTCTGATGGGTCGGCAGTTAGGGCGGTGACTGTGTCCCCTTCTTGTGCCTTCCCGCCTTCTCCTCTATTCCCTCCCGCAGTCACAGCGGGAGTGTCGTGGACGCAAGTGACGAGGCGGACGCTGTTGACTGGAGTTGTTGCCGATGAGTTGCTGTAGACGTAGCCATTAATGTTGAGGTAGCCGATCATGGTTATGTAGCCGTGGTCGAGGTAGTCGTGGTCGATGGTGTGGTCGTCGTGGATGATGAAGCCGCACAAAGCCGAAGGCGCAAAAAAAATGCGCTATGACGGAGCTGCAGACGTGGACGATGCACCTTGCTGATGTCAGAGGGTGCCATCGACGATGAGTCCACCGATTTTGCCAAGACCGGAGGAAGCCCATCGAGCACACATCAGTTTTGCCAGAACCGTGTGGCCGTGTAGGGTCGCCACTGTAGTGACGCCGTGTCGATGCAGTCGTGCTGTCATGGATGACGCGGTCGATGCCGTCGTCGTGACGCGGTCATTGCCGTCGTCAGGGTCGCGTCTTGCAGAAAGTCTGTCAGAGGACGCTGGGTGTCCATGTTGTGGACAAGGCAGCGGCGGTGTGTCGACGACTATGTTGAGGAAGACAACGTTGATGAAGACCTTGGCGATGAAGTGTCAGCTATGGCGTCACGGCAGCACGTCGACGATGTGTCGCTTAAAGGCGTCCCTCGCGGCGACGCGGTGTCGATGCCGTGTTGTGTCGAAGAAGTAGCCTGGCGTAGTCGTACAACTTGATGTCGTTCGCCTCGATGCAGAGGCGTCAGTGTAGCCGTGCACAGATCGGCGGCGGCGGTCGATGCAGGTGCAGGAGGGCTCGGTGTAGTCGTTTGATTGGTGCTGGTGTCGATGCAGTTGCAGGTCAGGAGGGCTCGGTGTTATCCGCGTACCGGAAGAAGATGATCCGTGTACGACCGTAGGCACGGCCGACGATCGGAGATCCGATCGATCCATGCCGCCGGTGCTCCAAGTTCGTGCGTCCGTAGACGCGTACTCGTAAACGTGACTGAAGCTTCATCTGAGTGCATGCACGTACCTCGGGCTGCTGGTTGCTTCATGTCCCACATTGTGGGAGGCTGCGTGCGCATCTGTTGATGGAGTTCTGCGAGTCTGTGCATCCGCCTCCGCGGCAGGCTCGCCATGCCTGGTCCGCGCGAGGGTTGCTGGTCGATCTTGGTCGATGAGAAGAGCGCCACGCGTAGCCGTCTCCGTTGGCGTCGAGGAGTCAAGCGGGCCGTCGCTGGTCGCGGACTCTCCTGGCCTGCGCGTAGCTTGTCGAGCTTGACGTCGAGCCGACCGGAGTACTGCCCGCTGCATGCACGCGCCACCTGCGCGTGGATTCGGGTCAGATTGAATCTGAAGGATCTGAGGAAGACGCCCCGGAGTCCCGTCTCCTATTTGCCGGCTTGTTCGGCCGGCCGGCACTGCCCCTCCTGACTGTACCTAATTTTCACCAAGATTCGAGGATGGTCGGGATTTATTTGTAGCTAAAAAGAAATTGACCTAAGGGATCTGATTTGAAAATCGATCTAATCTAAAGAATCGACCTAACGATGATGAACTCGAAAATTTGATCTAAAACTACGAGACCGATCAAATCTTTGACTGATCGGGTGCCGCGACCCCGAGGAGAGAAAATTAATCTCCCCGGGGGCGGCGCGTTGCGGAAGTGGTAGAGGAACTTAGGATCGGCGTCGCGAGACTAACCGCTCTAATACCATGTGGAAAATATGAAACTCTAGGATTATGTGTTGTATGTTGTATTGATCCGACCCTCATATGGGGTATATATAGAATACATTGTGAGGGAGAGAGACTTGGAGTAGAGGGCAAGTCGTACATGTTAAACCTATTCTATCTCTAACTCCTACCTCTATCTTAAACACAATTATATTCTAACAGGCATGTGCCTGAATCTTGATGGCCTAGCCATCTCCAAGTCACATTGATGAAATAATGGCCCAGTCCACACCAGAAACAACATGAGTGAGTCAGTGTACGCATAGTATAGATATGAACTGCTGCGAGCAGTTTATCCAACATTAATTAATTAATTAATTAATTAATTAATTATACTACCGAAGAAGTTGGATATGATTAAGCATATAGTAACTCACGATCCTAGTAGTAACCACAATATAATCCAGGGAGGCTAAATATATAGCCCACTTTAGCTAATTAAGTAGCAACAGCGCATTACTAGATTCATACGATCTCCTGCAGCTAGCTGAAGCAATCGGCTGCCTACTGGCTAGTGCCTACTGCCCTCCCTGCCCCTGCTTCTCAGTCCTACACTACTACTCACCTCCCAGGAGGAGCCCCAGGAAGCCGATGATGTCGCCCGCCGCATAGACCAAGATGCCCACGATGCACAGGATCCAGAAGAAAATGTCTCCTGGGTCGGCGACGAGGAAGATGCCGGCTAAGGCGGCGCACATGCAGTGGCCGACGACGGTGAGCACGAGCGCGAGGTAGGAGAGGGCGCGGCCACCTGGAGTGCGGAGCAGCGCATTGTTAGAATAAATCTGAGGCATACCGTTGATCATCCGAGAACCAAGTAATCACACGAGCACGACACCGAGATTTGTTAACGAGGTTCACCTATATGGCTACATCTCCGGGGGTTGACTACGGGCGCTCCTCCTCGTGACACCGTCACAATACCGCACACCGGCCACCCGGGTGTTGGCACACGCCGCCGGCTCCCCCTTGCGAGCATGTGCTATTATGTTGGCATATGTTACATCGTGTGTCTACCCTCACTATATATGAGAGGCCTAAGATACAAGTGTCCTACTTGAACACGACTTCATATCCTATCTAAAACACAATACAATTACAAGTCCAACTGTAACCTACCTCGTACACTATATTCGACACAACTCCAACAAACTCCACCTTGGCGAATATTCTGCACCATCCTGGATTTGTCCATGCGTCAAACTTGCATGTACATCGGACTTGAGCTTATCTCATGAGAACCCCTGCTACTCCAAAGACTTCATATGACTCCACCTGCAACTTGTAGTCCCTTCTTTTCTTGATCACAGTCAATGCTCGAGCGAAATTAAGTTTTCCTTACTCTAGTTTGTGCTCCCAACTCCCAGAGTGCCCGTCAACATCATCACACACCGATCGCTGACCTGCGTGAAAGTGAACAACTCACATATTGGGTGTCACACATAAGAGTTACCTGAACTGAACATCACCGCTCCTTCCTTGATTGCCTGTCTGAAACTTGAAAGAACTTCATCGCTACTTGTAGTCATCCCAAGTCAACTTCGCAGATGTCTCACCGCATGTATGACCACCAGAGCCCTGGCCCGTCTCCATGTCTGTGCATACCGCACGCCTCGCCGCTATTACTGCGTCGAGCCTCCACTGTCCTGGTCGAGTCTCAAGGGTCGCGAACCCACACCACTCAACCCCCACTGCAGAGTATCACCGATCATCACCGACCGATGACGAGTTTCACGCTTCCATCAGACCACTGGGCTCCAGTCCGAACTACGTGTTCCTCGCTTTTTCCCCAGCTAAAATAGGCTTCGATTCTCTGGATCCTTACACCGTAGCCCCTCAATCCAGCTCCATCTTCAACATGATTTCATGGTAGATGATCAGTCCACCCCGCGCCCCGTCGTCTTCAAGCTCTCGTGTGCACCGTCTTGAATCAACCCCGCGCCATAGCCTTGTCGAAGCCGCACAAGCCCTCGGGGCCGGCGCCACGTGTTTCCACGCCTCAGAAGTCGGTCACCATCAGCATCACGGTCCTACATCGTCGTCGCCGATCCCACCACCATCTTCTGTAACAACCGACTCGCGTCGATTCGTCAGACTGACAAGTCTGACCCAGCCGCCCTTATCCGGCTGCAACGACATGCTCGAGGCTCCCAAACCGTTTTCGGCGAATTCCCATCCATCACATGATACTTCCATCTTACTGGCATGACTTCCTGCAACAACGCCTTCAGGCATCCCTGTTGTGCCAACAAATCTTTCATCCTTGTCTGCCATAACCCAAAGCTTTCAGTTCCGTTGAACTTCTCCACCTCAAACCTGGTACCCGATGACGCCATGGTTCTTTGTACGACTGACCCTACGAAAAAATAACCGAGCAGTCTTCTCGTGATCTCCAGGTGCATGTCAGGACCCCGACTCGATGTCACATTGATCTAGCCGGTAACACCTCATATCACTTTGCGGCCTCACGCACGGTATCCCCACGGGTGTCGCCTTACCTTTGCCCGGGACCGTTTGCGCCTTTTGGCTCACGTATATGATAGTGTCGCTAGCATCCATATGATAAGGAGTCCGGGCTGACATGACTAGTCGTAAACCCAAAGTGGCACAGACTTACAGGGACAGGCATCCATGACCCAGCTTCGAACGTGTCGGTCATCAGCAAGTGGGTTCGGGCTGTAGCACTGGGCTAGCAGGACTCCGGTAAACCAGGCTGTAGCGGGCTAACAGGACTCCGGTATTCACCGCGTGACATTTCCCCGAAGGGACAGACACAGGAACGAAGAAGGACACATGCCGGCCAGCCTAAGTGTTCCGGAGCAGTAGCAAGCTACCATGGCTCGGTGGAAACACTAGGAGACATTTCCCCGTAAGAGAGGCTACTAAAGATAAACAACTAGATGGTCAGATCCCACACATACCAAGCATTTCAATAACATACACACAATATGCTCGATATGTGCAAATACAACATGGCATCACAACATGACTCTATGACTCAAGTAATCTATTCAATAGGCTCCGAGGAGCGAGATATTACAAACATGGGTCTCATGACCCAACATTCAGAGCATACAAATCAAGCACAAGCGGAAGCTATCATGTCTGAGTACAGATATCTATAAATGAAAAAGGCTGAGAAGCCTGACTATCTACCAGATCCTGCCGAGGCACAAGATCGTAGCTGAGGTAACAAGCTAAACGTCGAAGTCCACGCGAAACTACTAGTGAGACCGAAGTCTCTCTGCAAAAACATAAAATAGGCAAACGTGAGTACAAATGTACCCAGCAAGACTTACATCAGATCTATCTACACATGCATCATTATCAACAAAGGGGATGGTGGAGTTTGACTGCAGCAAGCCAGCTTTGACTCGGTGGCTATCCTGAACTACGACTGCAAGCAACTCTTTTGAAGTGGCGCACACGAGTCCACATATTCACCATATCACTACACCACTATGGATCCGCTCCCGTCTCCCTACGAGAACGCCATCCATAGCACTCACGCTTATCTTGCGTATTTTAGAGTATCCACTTTCACTTGTCTATGAACTGATATAAGCAACCCAGAAGTCCTTTCCCGCGGACACGGCTATTCGAATAGATGATGTTAACCCTGCAGGGGTGTACGTCTTCACACACGCTCTCACCACTTATCGTCGTTTACACGACATGTACTCGGCAACCTTCAAGCGGAAGCCCAACGTGGGTGTCGGCCACGGCCTACCTAAACACTCAAGTCTCTAGTCCAGGTTTATCGCCTATTCGGGTTCCATCCATGAGGAGATCCGGCCGGAGTTTCGCTCACAGCCCCAAACGATGTGAACAGGGTTCCCGAGACACCAAACGGGCGCCCGGTACACCGTGCCACGTGCCTACCGCATCACAGCCCACCCCTACGGTCAGCGCTGCGCACGGCCTCCAGCATACTACAAACACCAGAAACTACTTGCAACTCCTGGACAGAGGACAAGGGTGATCAAGAAGCCGAGAGGGTCCATTGTTTTCGGGCCCAATGCGTGGTAGTAGCTGAATCATGGATCACAAACACAGAACTCAGTTCCTGAGGACGGCTGCAATGAGACAACCCACCATGTACTCCTACATGGCCTCTCACCGCTACCTTTACCAAATCGTGTTCACACACTTAGCTCACACACAGTAGGACATGTTCACACACCTCTGATTCATCCCCGATGAATCAGACCTGACTCAACTCTAAGCAGTAGTAGGCATGACAAACAAGCATGAATGAGTAGGCACAACAGGGCTCAGACAACTCCTACTCATGCTAGTGGGTTTCATCTATTTACTGTGGAATGACAGGTCATGCAAAGGATAAAGGGGTTCAGCTACCGCAGCAAGTAACAGATGAATCGGTGTTGTCCTAATGCAGTAAAAGAGAGCAGGAGCGAGAGAGTAGGATTGTATCGGGATGAACAAGGGGGTTTTGCTTGCCTGGCACTTCTGAAGATAACATTGAGTCTTCATCAGTGTCAACGATCACATCATCGGTATCACGTCTATCGAGAGGGGACAAATACCGGCAACACAGAAAGGAACACAATCAATGCAATGCACAATATGATGCATGATCATGACATGGCAAAATGGATGTGTTTTGGGCTAATGCAACTAGCAACAGATTAAATGAAGTTGGTTTGAATATAAGATTCAAATTCAAACTCCATATGTGATTATTCAAATGCCATTTAATTGATTTGTGCTAAACAGCACCTATAAGTTGTTCTAACATGCATGAAAATGGTACAGATGGATTCCTTGAATTTTTCTGATAATTTTTCATATATGATTTATTTAATTTGGAGTTACGGTTGAATTTCTATGAATTTTAGAAGTTTTAGGCATTTTCTGGAATTTCCTGATTATTTTTAAATCCAGAAAATACTTATTGCGTCAGCATTGCGTCACTATGACGTCAGCAGGTCAACAGACGCTGCTGGTGGTCAAACCTGACCAGTGGGGTCCACTGGTCAGTGACTGAGGCTGGTTAGTGTCAATGGCAGGTGGGGCCGGTCAACAGACACATCAGCCTGGTCAACTCCGACGTGTGGGGTCGGTCAAAGTGTGACGGGGCCAGGTCAAACTGACCTATGGGGCCCACAAAATTAGTACTAATTTAAACAGAAATTAAGCTAATTAACTTTGGCACCGGGGCCCACGTGACAGTGGCACCAGGGGGTGATTACCGGGGTGTTTAGGACCTAGTTAAGTGGCCATGTCGGCACTCGCCGGGGTTCGGCCGGCGACAACCAAACCAACGGCGGAGGCTCGCCGGAGTTGAGCTACGGGCAATGGTTGGACGCGCGGAGGCCACCAGGAGGTAGCCCGTGCTCTTCCGCATCCAACAGAGCAGGAAGGAGCGGACGGGGTGCGCTGTACTCACCGGAGTCGAGCTCGCGGCGGCGGCCGGAGCTCGGGCAACAGCGGAGATGGCGCTATAGGGCATGGCAGGGAGCACCCGTGGTTGTTTCGGGTTCGCAGGAGCGCGGTGAGCACGCTGGTGATGCTCGGGCGAGCGGCCGAGCTCACGTGCGCGGAGCTCGTTGACCATGGCGGCGGCGAGCCTCGGTGGAGGTGGGGAAGCTAGCTAGGGGAGGGGAACGACGGGGATTCCAGGGGGAAAATGGAGAGTGGCTCACGTAGGGACTAGCAGAGTCGACGACGAGGTCGGGGATGCTCTGGACGACGCGAATCGGATGACGGCGGTCGTCGGGGCAGAGGACGAAGATGGCGATGTTGCAGTCGTCTGTGGCCTTCTCCGTCCGCGTGCGTCATCTTGGAGACGAAGCAGAGTCCGGCGGTGACACATGACCCATCGGTGAAGCCTGGGGTGCGCGGTGGCTATGGATGCGACGGCGGCGCCCTCCGGTGGCTCTCGGTGGTGCTCCAAATTGAGAGAGGGAGAGAGCTAGAGCGACCAGAGAGAAGGGATAGCGGTCGAGGGGGTCGAGGGCATTCCAACGGTGCGCTGGAGAGGTCGGGGGCGGCTGGGACACGTCGAAGCAGGAGGTGGCGACCGGCGACGCGCGCTCTGCCACGACTTGTCCTCCTGGCGAGGGGTTGAAGACAAACCTGCCCCTCGCTAGGTTGGGCTGGGCTGGCTCTAGTGGACTGGGCTGCTGGTGGGCTACCAGGTAAGGCCAGGTAAGTTCTACTCCTTTTATTTTTTTCTGTTCTGTTTTCTATTTTGCAGGTTTGTTTTGAATTTGGTTTTGAAACCAATTCAATTTATTTTGCTTCTGACAATATTTTTAGGAGCTAAAAGAATTAAAACAATGCTCCACAAAATATTTCAGAATTATTGGACCTATATTTATTTAATAGTAGATATAAATCCAATTCAAATAATTATTGATTTAATTCAAATGCCCAAATTAAATGTTTCTGAGACACCAAAAATATTGGTTTGGATTTTGCCTCTTGCCAATATTTCCAGAGGATAACAGGAACATTTTCTTGGACTTATTTGAAGCAATTTTTATCTTGATCATTTTTTTAAAAGGATTCTGAGGCTTTTGAAAATTCCCCAATTCAAATACAATATGGATTATTCAAAAATCCATAATGGCCCAAAAATATTGGCATCATTTTTGGTAGAGGTTTTTCACCTTTGTCAAAAATCATGAACATTTTTGAAAGCCATTTGGACTTACTTGAAAGTATTTTAGGTGAACCTAGTGAATTCCTTTAATGCTAGGGTTTGAGCAATCCCCATTTCAAGTTCATTCAAAAGTTAAACATGATGCACACATGAGGTCTAGCCTAGTGCATACCAGAAGCTAGGGATGTGACAACTCACCCCCACTAAACAAGAATCTCGTCTCGAGATTCAAGCGTAGGGTAGGATGAAGGGGAAACGCAAACTAGCACAATCTTCACGATCCAGGTTGCACTTCAATTGAATGTTGATTCGTTCACCATCGTTGTCTCGAAGTCTTGCTCTGGGAAATCCTGCCAACATGACATGGAGAGAAGAAGGAGACTCTAGAAGGGTCGATCTTCTCGAAGATCGAACAACTCAAGATTAACTCACGGAATGAGACATAGCAACCTCTCTCGAGCTGAGAGACGAAGCACACATCCATAGGAATGGGGTGAAGCAGATGACAAAGGTTCACTAGGTAGACAACAACTCCAGACTTAAGAATGTGGTGATCGGTTGTCAACGTAGCGAGGAGTTGAATTGCCATGATACCATAACGAAACATCCTGGAGAAGGGTGATTCGTAGATTATTATCTTAAGTGGCAAAAAGAATTACCTTTGATATAGAGATCATTGAGACTCTCTATATCAGCCTAAGGCAAATCACAGCAATCGATTGGCGGGGTCGGTAGAATGGCATACTTGGACTTGGATGATGTGGATTACCTTGTTGAAGACAACGTAATGGATGAACTTGCTTACCACCGGAAATGGAAGAGACCCATGGTAGAATGGCTCATTGACGGTGCAAGCTGGGAACAAAATGCAAATGCTGGGAATGATTCTGGTAACTGGGGAAGAACCCAACAATAGAGAGTGAATTCACTGTTTGAGTAGGTCATAGCATTGCCGAGGAAACTGAGAGCAAACCCAGTTAGTGCCGATGATAACACGTAGCGCTTGTGCGTGCTCTCAAGAACTTGAGCATTTCCACAATCATCAAGATTCTACCAATATCCGTGTCAAGGATCCTGGCAACACAGCTTGCTACCATGACGAATGATGATGGATGATGCAGATGCAAAGGAAGATAATACTTTCTCAGATTTCACCCTTGGCAGGGCCAGGGAAATAAAATCTGGATGATCGACCGAGAGACATTTAGCACTCCGCTTCTAATGTTCTCCTTGATGTGCTAGTGTAACCCATTCATAGAAATGATCTGGTATCTAGAACATCAAGTAAAGGTCGGACTTCGGGAACACAAAATCCATAGGGGCAACTAGGGAGTAAACCCTACGAAATCCCTATGGGGAGGTGGCCAACTTCCTCAATCAAGATGTTATAATAACAGGTCTTCCGGCTGGGTGTGTTGGCCACGACATCCACTTTACCGGTTTTCGAGGGACCGATATTATAGTTCTTGGGAAAAGTTCCAAACCATCATATCTGCCTGAGATTCAGATCTGGTTGGTGTCAGGATATTCCAGACTCATCGAGTCTAGGAAGAAAAATGAAAGTTTGCAACGCAAATCGACGAGATGACGTTGCGGGATTCTCGGGAGATGAACTACGACAGCAAGCTCCAAAACATGAGCTGGTTCTGCTACAAACATGTGAACACGTTGTCCTAGACAAAACATTATCACATGGTAGTCTTACAACAAAACACTACCGAGTTCAGGTGGGGAACCATAATCGAGGACATTGAAGTCCTTGCATAAGGCATGCTCTTAAGAAGGAACTTCTTCTCCTTGAACAAATCAATCAGTGGCTTGGTGTGCTCGGAACACATATGGAATGAAGGTTGCAAGTCTTCAGACCACAGAATACTTCGCACGTGTGCATGACTGACTTGCGATGATTCCAGAGGAAGCAACATTGACTTTCTCGAGTCCACGGCGGCAACTTGCATCAAATGCACATGAACTAGAGGAAGTCACTTCTTACATCCGAACATATGCTTCATGAGCTAGCATGAACAAATGCTTTCAAAAGTTTGCAACACTAGCTTAATGTTCAGCAAAATTATGAAGAAGACAAAGATGTTGTCAATGGGCACAACAACAATTCATTTGGGTTTCCTTTTTAAAAGGAATTCCATAGTTAAGTGAACAAGTGATAGTATTGGTCAGACCCAAAAGATATAATGGTGTATGCTCGAGGAATCAACCACGAGTAAGACAACATTACGAATATCGTTGGTTCTGGTCTGATTGGATGATAGCCCATACTCAATCAAAGGTTTGGGTAAGACAATAGATCCAACAATTGTTCACAAGGACCAATTGATGAAGATATCATCTTTCTTCAACACACACAAAAAAGATATCCCTTAACATGAACTAAGTCGGACAAGCTTTTATCTTCCAACTCTCCAAGTTGTGGTTTAGCTTATCCAACTAGCTCAGGGTATCCAACACGGATTCTTGGAGAAGGGGTGGTTTACAAGAACCCAACTTGATCACAAGCTCAACACAGCGGTCAGGTGACAACCTGGTGATACTTCCGAGAAGATATCCGGAAAATCACGAACCACCGGTATGTTACTAAGCTCGAGAACAATCTCGCTTTTGAGGGCAAGTCGATATGATCAAATGAGTGAGGACTTGACAAGATCCTAACTCATCAATCGAAGGGTGCACCGAAATAAGGACTAGGTAGCACGATCATTCTTAGAAGGATGATTCAAAAACCAACACGCTAAGAATGAAATTATTATCCTTTAACTACCAAGCAATGAGGTTGCTAGGCATATTGATTTCACACATCACAATTCATTTGTCGGTATTCCGGTTGCATCAACACGAAGACCGAGGAATGACTAATGATGGTGAGAAGTATCACTTCGTCAAAATTCATGAGAGTTGGTGCAATTCTCGTGACAATTCTGACATAAAGGGGGTAATACTCCAAGGTAGAACAGAACCAAAAGCTGGATTGGCATTTGATCTGCGGAATACAACTACTTTGACCCAATCCTAGATATGGATGAGGTACTGGAGTTTGTTTTGCTAGTCATTCTGCGATAGAATGGCTTGACGGACCACAAGAGTAATAGGCATCGATAAACGAACGCACACATACTCTTGACTATCAATTGATAGACGAAGGTCAGTAGACAACTAAAGAGGGACAACTCAAAGGAACATATAATTTTCTGAGTTGTGGATGCATAGATTA
Organism: Triticum dicoccoides; assembly: GCF_002162155.2. Taxonomy (NCBI): domain Eukaryota; kingdom Viridiplantae; phylum Streptophyta; class Magnoliopsida; order Poales; family Poaceae; genus Triticum; species Triticum dicoccoides. The sequence goes on from NC_041388.1 coordinate 35,045,239, forward strand.
GTATGTCGAGCGAGATCAACATTTCTTCCAGATAACCCATGCAGAGAGGTAAGACTGGCAGAGTCACGATTTATAAATGGAGATCTCCTCAAGAGTACTCTAATTGTGATCTTTGATCCAATAAACATCTGCCATAAGCGGTCCATAGTATTTGGAAGAAGGAAATACCACGGACCTCGAGGACTATCGCAAAGTTACTAATATCCTAAAGGAACTAGCAAACCCTATCAACATGAAGTAAGTAGAGTGAATCTCGGGTCCAAGAACCCAGGAACAAAATACCTATTACTAAGTAGCATCACGGGATGCTTTCGAGAATGATGGCCAGAATCATCACACTGGGAACACAAATCATGGCTAAATTACTAGATGATCCCCTAAGACACCTAGGGTCATAGTAATAACTCCAACATAAAGGTCGAGGCAGTAGAGTACCTCGACTCAGCAATTAGTGTGATTGAGCTGGCATAAAGGAGCATCGAAACCAGAGGGAAAGGATTTTGCAAATGCATCAGACTCTTTAGAAACCTGGGATGACTCGGACAGCATAACGGCTGTAAATGCTCAGAAAAGACTTGAGACATTCACAAAAATGGTGGCATAACCACTCAGAAGCACAATATCAAGATTTCGAGATCAACAGTTAACATACAGAGGTAGTATAAACTGAACTGAGGCTTGAATCCAACAATCTTATAAGTCCACTGATTAGTAACACGTGATCCTAATAGAAAGAAGAGATAGCCTAGTTCTTAATCCCCGTAGAAGAGAAGATGATGACTCAGATCAGAAGGCCATGAGGTATAAGGAGTAAAAAGAGCCTTACATTCCATCCCACAATCAATTCCCTTATATAACTAAAGAATTTCTAGACTCAACTTCGACCAGTTTGGCTTGGTAATCCTACAGGCAGTCAAGCTCTGATACCAACGCTGTCAGGACCCCGACTCGATGTCACATTGATCTAGCCGGTAACACCTCATATCACTTTGCGGCCTCACGCACGGTATCCCCACGGGTGTCGCCTTACCTTTGCCCGGGACCGTTTGCGCCTTTTGGCTCACGTATATGATAGTGTCGCTAGCATCCATATGATAAGGAGCCCGGGCTGACATGACTAGTCGTAAACCCAAAGTGGCACAGACTTACAGGGACAGGCATCCATGACCCAGCTTCGAACGTGTCGGTCATCAGCAAGTGGGTTCGGGCTGTAGCACTGGGCTAGCAGGACTCCGGTAAACCGGGCTGTAGCGGGCTAACAGGACTCCGG
>NC_041388.1:35050086-35054275 GCF_002162155.2 Triticum dicoccoides
AGGAGAAGGGGGCCAGGTGGGCTGGGCCGCTGGAGGAGCTGGGCCGGCTGGGCTGCACGGGTGAGGCCAGGTACTTCCTTCTCTCTTTTTATTTTTTTCCTGTTCTGTTTCCCTTTTTATATTATTTTGCCACTGTTTTCAAATTCAAAATAATTTCTTACAGTGCCAAAACATTCTGAAATATTTTATGTTACCTCTCTGGACTATTCCAAAAGTACATAAAACATTTCAAAGCATTTGCAAATATATTCATTATATATTATGAATATATCCCCAAATTCAAATAGATTATTGATTTAAATTCAGAGACCAAATAATTCCTTAAAAATATTCCAGAATTTTGGTTTGATATATAACTCTTGCCAAAATTCACAAAACTATTTTTAGGGCATTTTGGATTCACATAATGCAATTTTAAAGGGTGCTTGCCCTTCTTTTATTTAGGGTTTTGAGGCTTCCAATATTCCTCAATTCAAGTTTTCAAAAATATAGACATGATGCACACATGAAGCTAACCTAGAGCAATGCCAGAAGCTAGGGATGTGACAGTGCACGAACGGAACCTTCGTGTACTACTAGCGATTCAACTAGCTGGTCTTCACGTGACGGCTCTTCCCTTGGCTCAACTTCCGATGCTAAGCTATTGCTTTGCCTCTGCCCTTGCTTCAGATGTACGTCAATGTATTTGTTTCTGGCCGATCTGATCTGTTGCCTCTCGCCGTGTCATACGTGGACTCGGTCCACTTTTGGTCCAAACAAATCTCGTTGCCTTTCCTTGGCTCAGCACAGTCCAGCGCTTATGTGCGCCTTGCAGCGTTGCCCCACCAGCTTGCTCCAGCTGGGCCTCTTGTAGGATCCGTCAACGTCTGGGCTTCGGCCACCCAAACTGGGCAACACCTACACCACGCCACAGCACCCTAGACCTGGCTGTCTGGCGGGAGTCCCTACCTGACGCTCGTTAGCGTGAAAAGGACGAGCTTTCGCGCAGGCGCGAACTGAATGGGCCGGCCCATTCGATGGCGTTGTAGCGAGAGGCTACTTAAATATAAAAGAACAAAAAATGCCATACCAAGGAATCGAACTGGAAACCTGGCAACCACGAGTAACCATTCTTCACCAGTTGAACTACTAAGCATTTCTGGTGAGTTCATCGCGCAATTTTATTTAAACTCAATGCCGTGACAGATCCAGAAAAAATACAAAAAAAATTCAACCATTGAACATTTTTGTAAATATACAACGTTCAATTTTTAAATAGGTAAAGAACATTTTTGGATACATGCTGAACAATTTTGAAATACACATTGAATATTTTTGTGATATACGCTGAATATTTTGTTAAATATACATAAAATATTTTTGTAAATATACACTGAAATTTTTTTAACTACACATTGAACACTTTTGTGATATAAGCTGAACAATATTGAAATATAAATTGAACATTTTTGTGATATATGTTGAACAATTTTTATATATACATTGTACATTTTTGTAATATACGCTGAACAATTGTGATTTTTTTTATAAAAACCGTTTTTTACAATTGTGGACAAGTTTTGAAATCATGAACAAAATTTGGAATTTCGAACATTTCTTAAAACATAGAATGAAAATAAAAACGAAAAAACATAAAAGAAAGGGAAAGAAAAAATAAAATAAATAGAAAACAGAAACAGAAGAAAACAAGAAAAACAGAAAACCAGTAAAAGAAAAAAACATGAAATAAATCGGTCCAGGAAACCCTCTAGAAGGTTCTCAAAACCGTTTGCCTGGCCCTGCTTCAACGCACGAAATGGGCCGACCCGTTTGCACTGCTCGCTCGTGCGCTTCCGCGGAAGCGGAGCAGATGGACGCACGCGAGCGTCAAATAGGGTTCGCCCTGTCTGGCCGCAGCCTCAACTGCCGCAACGTCCGCTGCCGAACGCTCGCGCAATCTCTACTATTAAAGGGGATGTGCCGTCGTCGTGATGGTTCAACCAGCCCTCCCGTCGTAAACATCTCACCCGAAAAAATCGAAGCTCCTCGACTCCACCCCACCCCGTCGTACGAAAGAAAAAAAACTTACGCACATCCCACGTCTCACGTCCCCTCGCTCTCGATCCTGCATGCTCTACGATCCACTCATGCCGCTTCCCACTTCTCCCAGAAACAACCCACCTCACCACGACCTCTCTCTCAGATGAGAACCGTCCTCTCTGTGTCTCTCATCGACATGGTCGTCAGGCTCTCCGTGATGCTGAAGCGGGGCGGCGCGCTCCGCTGCTCCAAGGACGGAGCCGCCATAACCAGCTCTGCGTCGTCGTCTCCTCTGCCGCCCCGCACCCGCACACGGCACAGCCGGAAAAGGAGGGTGACGGTGTTGGCTCCTCTCGCCGCAGCGCCCTGGCCTACTCCACTATAAGCCTCTAATGCTCCGTCGAGATCGGACGACGTGGGGCAGGCGCAACATCCCCCGAAGGGGAAGCCGAAGAATACATGATTCGTCATCGCGTTCACCAAGGAAGTCAGCATCACCATCCGGTGCTCCCCAAACTACCCGGCAAATCGACGTCTTTGGCGTACCCTTCTTCGGCTGCTTCCTCCACGAGGTTGGCCGACGCTGCACGCCGCTCTCCAGTCGCCAGGTTTCTTCCTACTGCACCCGCACCATGACGGTGTCGCCACCTCGCCAAGGCATGCCCTTGCCCTCCCCAGAATCAGCGTCGACTGCGAGGTGGCCGTCCACATCAGCGCCGGCGCCGTTGTCATCGTGGACTCGCTCCCGACGGTGCGGATCACGGCTTGCACCTGTAGGATGTATAATGTACTGTCTTACAGTGCCCCATATTGTGCAAGCAGGATTGCAGGCCTACAACACACATCATCCCAGTGGCAACAACAGCGACGGGAGCGGCTGTTGGCCGGTGGATGGAATAGGAGACGAAGGAAGCAATGGATGATAGTGAGGTTGGAGCCCTTGGCGTGGATGTACATGTAGCCGTCGTGTGTGATGGAGCCATGCATGGAGGAACAGGACGCCGGGTGGGGGTACGGGCGGCATGGGCACCGTCGCGGTCACAGGCTCATAGCAGGCTCAGGTGAGTGATGCTACCCTTTAGCGTTTTTCATTCTCGCTGCTGCTTGTTGTGTTTTGCTCTTCTCTTTGTTTCTGCTTGTGTGACAAAACCCAAGAGAGGCCGCATATACTATCATAATTCATAAGTTTAGAACTGACAGCGGCATCTAATATATCGATAGTTCGATACTGCTACTAAAGCACTCCAACTATTCAGTGGAAGAACAGACAGAAAGTTTGTTTTGATTATTTTTGCTTGATCTATTGGATTATATTAAGTTGTTCTTCTGCTTTTGCAATTTATTTCAGCTCTCTATTTGTGATGTGGCCGTCTGTTTGGCCTCAAACTGTTTGTAGCTAGGAATAGGATGCCACTCACTATGCCTAAAGAACCTGAACGTGTTTGCTCACTTCAGTAATCGTCTGGTCGTTGCGGTTCTTGCAATCAGCAGAAAATGCGTAGCAGTCGCACCCAAGTTTCCTTCCGGATAACCCAAACCCCGGCCACTGTCGTAGCAGCCGCACAAGGATTGCTATGTGATTCACTGCGTCATTTCCATGTTCCCAAAGACAAAGTATGGGTTGATTAAGTTGTTTGACGTTGGAATCGGCGAGGCTGGTCGTATTGGTGGTATCCTCCGATGCGCACGCCTCTGAACGTACGGCCATCGAGTAAGAACATTATTTCCTATGGGAGTCCTCACACAAGTATCACAATTCTATAACCCCTTTATTTCCTTTAACTAATTTGGCAATCACAATATTTATTCTGTTTTTCTAAGCTTCGTAATGTGTTACCGCGTGAGTTTTTTTGTAATCTTAATAGTGTGTATACAATTGATTTTCCACACAGCAAGCTCCGATGGAACATGGAAAGCAGATACCAATTACTCTGAACTTTGCATATCAGAATCATATCAATTTTTCTAAAATGGATGTCCTATCCTATTCTCACAACGCATTTTCGAATGCCTTGCAGAAGGACTTAGCCCCTTGAAAGGCGATATTTTTGTCACTGTTGGGGGCCGGGGCCTAGCTTTGCACTGCCAATGTTACTGATGTATCAACGACATCTCACATATGTCAACACTTCAATCCCTTAATTGTATAAAATGGAAGTGTATGTATATG
>NC_041388.1:35054502-35067899 GCF_002162155.2 Triticum dicoccoides
TATTGTCAAGAAAAGTAACAAAACTGAGGTGATGGCAATGTTAAGGAACTTTGCAGCAATCTTGAATTGTACTTTTTGCCTTATGGCAATCATGAATTGTACTCTTTGGCTTATGGCAATCATGAATTGTACTCTTTTCATTTGTGCTTCAACTTTGAGAAATAGAATAAGTAGGTCATATTTCTTTAACCTTTATATTATCTCATGTGTATTTAGAAATTGGAATACATAGCCCTTGACATTACAACAGGAGCAAACTTGAGGGAAGAACTTACATCAAATATAATAATGGAATACCAATGCAGCGACTCTCCTTCCCTCCCTGTGCTTTAGTTTTTCTAATTTAGTTTCACTAAATTGAAACTGCAGTCATATATCATTACGATTTTTGCCTGAACTTTGGATCTAATAAGATTTATTTTTATATGCGGCCTGAACTATGAGAAACTGCATCATGGTATCTCAGGAGTAACATTTATTTTTATATGATACAACATGGGTCATTTTATGTGAAACACACAATAACATTAATGTAAAACAAGGGGATAGTCAGGCATCGCATACAAAATACCCTTGATAAATACATTCATAGAACAGAAAATGCAGATAATCAATCTCTCTATATAGCTTTTATTTATTATTCCGTGGCAACGCACGGGCACTCAGCTAGTCGATCTAGTTGATCGACTGCCGCACGTCTCCGCTCAGGCTACCGTCCGTGCACGCGCCTTTGTACGCTCGCCCAATCGATCCGTATCGATCGCCGCACGTCCCGCCTGTCGCTGATCCATCCAGTCCCTCGTCTTGTCTGCTTTTTCCGATCTCGCTGAGAACCACGCCGCATCTGGCTGCATCTCAAACTCGATTCTTTCTCCAGATCAACAATCCGCGGTCTCCTTGTAACCTCGCTCATGATACCACTTGTTAGAATAAATCTGAGGCATACCGTTGATCATCCGAAGACCAAGCAATCACACGAGCACGACACCGAGATTTGTTAACGAGGTTCAACGATATGGCTACATCCCCGAGGCTTGACTACGGGCGCTCCTCCCCGTGACACCGTCACAATACCGCACACCGGCCACCCGGGTGCCGGCACACGCCGCCGGCTCCCCCTTGCACGCCTGTGCTATTATGTTGGCATAGGTTACATCATGTGTCTACCCTCACTATATATGAGAGGCCTAGGATACAAGTGTCCTACTTGAACACGACTTCATGTTCTATCTAAACACAATACAACTACAAGTCCAACTGTAATCTACCTCGTACACTATATTCGACACAACTCCAACACACATGATATGAATCCACAGGGCAGTCACCTCGGTGGCCTCCGCAGCCGTCAGTGGGACGCACCGCGGAAAGAACTGCACAAGTGCAGAGGACGAACACCAGTTTACGAATTATTCGATTGGAAATTTGTGGTGCAGTAGAAGCACTGGACGTAGTAGTTACCTGGCCGCAGGGGAGGTCATAGTTACGCAGGAAGAAAATCCTATGCGACCTGGGTCGTACGCCCAGGTCGTGAGACCTTCTCGAGATGAGGACACCTGGCAAAGGCGAATCTCAAAGCACGTAGGCCATTTATCCTCTGTTTCACTAACAGAATCCCAAATCCTAACCTCTGCTACTAAACCCCAATTCCCCTCATCTTCTTCCGCTCGCTCGCCGCGGCAGGCCCCGCCGCCTTCGCCCTCGCCGCCTCGGCGGCTCTCCCCGGCGTTCCTCAGCCCCCAGAAGCTCGCCCTTGAGGCGCTTCTCGTGTTCGCCCGCCGCGGCCGCGGCCGTGGCCGCCGCCCCTGGTCCTATCCCCCGCCGTCCATGACCGTGTTTCCTCAGCGCCGGCAAAGTCGTCTTCTGGCGCAGCTCGTCTGCTCGTTACGTCGCTGTAAACTGGCGCTCCGTCCACGACCACCGTCCAGCTCCCCCGCCGTCCACACCTGCAGGCTGCATCTTGGCACATGTGGCTGAACTGACTTGAGTCTGCAAAGAAGACAACCCCAACAGTGATGACGAAGGGTACATCTTGCCAATGATTTGAGTTGTTGATGTTATTAGTGATGACCAAGGATAAATGTGCCAAAGGAAGAAACTTTGTAGTTTGTACAAAATTCTGTAGTTTGCTCATCTTGTTAGTGATTTGAGTTGCTGATACATGTACACACCATCAGTGGAGGAGGTGTGGGTAGAGGAGGATCCAATGGACTGCCATATTTTCAGCTTGCAAAAATGGATGGGCTGCCATATTTCCGGTTCTTTGTCCTTCGGGTGTTGTTAGCAAGTGTGAAATAGGCATGTTTGACTGAGATTTGAATCAATTTGAAGGCTGATTTTGACGATGTTGCAGTTCAAGAAAAGATAGATCAAGTTAATATCTATCCATTTTTATCTTTTTCGCTCACATCCACCGTGGTTTTCTACTATATGATTAGTCTCTAACTTTGTATTCTCTGCTGTATTTGGCATTTGATAATAAGAGTGAATTCCGGCTTTTACCCCCTATTTTGACATTTTTGACACTAATTACTCCATTTAGCGAGTTTTCATCCGTTTTACCCCATTTAGCAAAACTGTTGCCATAATTTATCCCGTTTAAAATTTTGTGAGTGTTCTGATTTGTGTGTCACAATTGTCTGGTCCAGCTGGCATGCCACATCAGTAGTTTTTCCTGGCTATTTTTCTCACCGCTGAACCGGGCTGCGCAGCTTCTCCTGACCGGCCCGGCCCGATGAAGGCCGCTCATGTCGTGTCCAACACACAACGCTCGAGTCAGCCACTCGCCTCCAGTCGCTTCTCGCTTGTGTTGCTCACCCCCAATTGATGCATCGCCCGTCCAAGCTTCCGCTGCACGCTCCCGCCAGGCTCGCTCGAAAATACATGATTTCATATTATATCAGTATATTTACACCACTTTAACCTGATCCACAAAGTCATGCATATATTTACATCACTTTAATCTGATCCACTGAATCATCCATACTTAAGGTTATATATGATAACACTGAAGAAAAACATACATGATTTCAGATTATATCATTAACAATTTCTCCTGTAATTTATTCAATGGTAACATGTCATGCTAATCAAGTTCAGTCATCTCATCAGAATACTTCTTCAAACCTAACTACCAAGGGTGAGAAACTGGGAATGCGGTCATGCATATGGGAGTGGAGAAGACATGTCATATACCGGCTGCCACCCATTGCCTGCCGTTCGTCGGCTACGTCATCCTGCCCCATCCTAGCAAAGGAGGCAGTGGTTTGGGGCAGGATTGTGTGTGTGATTGGAAGGAATTAATACGAGTGATGTGTGCAGTGAATAATGGAGGCCAACATGGTGCGGCCCAACTCGAGCGTTGTGCATTGGACATGAGCGACCTGATCTGGTGAGCTCATATCAGGGCGGACCGGTCGGGAGAAGCTACAAGGACACGTTCAGCAAGGAGAAAACCGTCAATCTGACGTGCTAGCTGGACCAGATAATTGGGATCCGCTGATGATAACACACACACACAAATTAAACAGGGTAAATTGTGGCAACAATTTCGCTAAATAGGGTAAAACGGATGAATTCACGTTAGATGGGGTAAATGCTGTCAAAATTTTCAAAATAGGGGGTAAAAACCGGAATTCACTCTGATAATAATTTTGGGAGTGTTTTGGAGCATTTGGAATGTACAAAACGACCGTGCTTGTAAGCGAAAAACATAAAAACGGATAGATCTTAACTTGATCTATCTTTTCTTCAACTGCAACATCTTTAAAATCGGCATGAAATTGATTCAAATCTCAGTCAGACATGCCTATTTCACACTTACTAACAACACCGGAAGAAGAAAAAGCAGAACGAGGCAGGGACACCTTTGCCAGATGTCCTCATCTCGAGAGGGTCTCACGACCTGGGCGTACGACCCAGGTCGCATAGGATTTTCTCCCGGCGACTGCGTAGCGCACGGCGGACGCGAGCAGGATGTTGCAGGCGGCGGCCTAGCGCATATGCCTAGCACCAGATGACATAAAGAATGGTCTGCATGGCGTGCTTCTCAAATTTCGACAGGAATGAAGAAAGAAGAGAAATAAGAATTTCAGCGATCAATAAAAGGAAACACTGACTAGCGAGCAACGCTACATCCACATAAACATTTACATACCTTTATGGGTTAGTCTGATTTGACGATAATTGATTAATGGGAGGGTGAGGCCCACCAACCCCCAAAATTCAAGGGGGCCATGTTTAGATTAGTTAGAAAATTTTAGTAAACCTACGTAGGCTTTAGTATAGGTCGTCTAGCATTTTGGCTGTAGATGTAGCAATCAGTCCGTAACACTCCTTGATTTTAACTGGGTCATGTCAGTCCGTAAATCCCCTTCTGTGAGAAATCGCTTCTAGATGTTGTTGGGGAACGTAGTACTTTTGAAAATTTTCTTACGCACACGCAAGATCATAGTGATGCATAGCAACGAGAGGGGAGAGTGTTGTCTACGTACCCTCGTAGACCGAAAGCGGAAGCGTTAGCACAATGCGGTTGATATAATCGTACGTCTTCACGATCCGACCGATCAAGTACCGAACCTACGGCACCTCCGAGTTCTAGCACACGTTCAGCTCGATGACGATCCCCGGACTCCGATCCAGCAGAATATCGGGGAAGAGTTCCGTCAGCACGACGGCGTGGTGACAATATTGATGTTCTATCGACGCAGGGTTTCGCCTAAGCACCGCTACAGTATTATCGAGGTGGACTATGGTGGAGGGGGGCACCGCACACGGCTAAAAGACGATCAACTTGATCAACTTGTGTGTCTAGAGGTGCCCCCCTGCCCCTGTATATAAAGGAGCAAGGGGGGAGGCGGCCGGCCTAGGAGGAGGGCGCGCCAAGGGGGGAGTCCTACTCCCACCGGGTGTAGGACTCCTCCTTCCCTTGTTGGAGTAGGAGAGAAGGAAAAAGGGGGAGAGGAACAAGGAAAAGGGGGCTGCACCCCTTGTCCAATTCGGACCAGAGGGGGCCGCGCGCCTCTTTCCTTTTTTGGGCTCTCCCCTCTATTCCCGTATGGCCCAATAAGGTCCATATACTCCCCGACGAATTCCCGTAACTCTCCGGTACTCCCAAAAATACCCGAATCACTCGGAACCTTTCCGATGTCCGAATATAGTCGTCCAATATATTGATCTTTACGTCTCGACCATTTCGAGACCCCTCGTCATGTCCCCGATCTCATCCGGGACTCTGAACTCCTTCGGTACATCAAAACACATAAACTCATAATATAACTGTCATCGTAAGGTTAAGCGTGCGGACCCTACGGGTTCAAGAACAATGTAGACATGACCGAGACACGTCTCCGGTCAATAACCAATAGCGGAACCTGGATGCTCATATTGGCTCCTACATATTCTACAAAGATCTTTATCGGTCAAACCGCATAACAACATACGTTGTTCCCTTTGTCATCGGTATGTTACTTGCCCGATATTCGATCGTCGGTATCTCAATACCTAGTTCAATCTCGTTACCGGGAAGTCTCTTTACTCGTTCTATAATACATCATCCTGCAACTAACTCATTAGTTACAATGCTTGCAAGGCTTAAGTGATGTGCATTACCGAGAGGGCCCAGAGATACCTCTCCGACAATTGGAGTGACAAATCCTAATCTCGAAATACGCCAACCCAACAAGTACCTTCGGAGACACCTGTAGAGCACTTTTATAATCACCCAGTTACGTTGTGACGTTTGGTAGCACACAAAGTGTTCCTCCGGTAAACGGGAGTTGCATAATGTCATAGTTATAGGAACATGTATAAGTCATGAAGAAAGCAATAGCAACAAACTAAATGATCAAGTGCTATGCTAACGGAATGGGTCAAGTCAATCACATCATTCTCCTAATGATGTGATCCCGTTAATCAAATGACAACTCATGTCTATGGTTAGGAAACATAACCATCTTTGATCAATGATCTAGTCATGTAGAGGCATACTAGTGACACTCTGTTTGTCTATGTATTCACACATGTATTATGTTTCCGGTTAATACAATTCTAGCATGAATAATAAACATTTATCATGATATAAGGAAATAAATAATAACTTTATTATTGCCTCTAGGGCATATTTCCTTCAGTCTCCCACTTGCAATAGAGTCAATAATCTAGTTCACATCGCCATGTGATTTAGCATCAATAGTTCACATCACCATGTGATTAACACCCATAGTTCACATCGACATGTGACCAACACCCAAAGGGTTACTAGAGTCAATAATCTAGTTCACATCGCTATGTGATTAACACCCAAAAGTACTGAGGTGTGATCATGTTTTGCTTGTGAGAGAAGTTTAGTCAACGGGTCTGCCACATTCAGATCCGTAAGTATTTTGCAAATTTTTCTATGTCAACAATGCTCTGCATGGAGCTACTCAAGCTAATTGCTCCCACTTTCAATATGTACCCAGATAGAGACTTAGAGTCATCGAGATCAGTGTCAAAACTTGCATCAACGTAACCCTTTACGACGAACCTTTTGTCACCTCCATAATCGAGAAACATATCCTTATTCCACTAAGGATAATTTTTACCAATGTCCAGTGATCTACTCCTAGATCACTATTGTACTCCTTTGCCAAACTCAGGGCAGGGTATACAATAGGTCTGGTACACAGCATGGCATACTTTATAGAACCTATGGCTGAGGCATAGGGAATGACTTTCATTATCTCTCTATCTTCTGTCGTGGTCAGGTTTTGAGTCTTACTCAACTTCACACCTTGTAACACATGCAAGAACTCCTTTTTGACTGTTCCATTTTGAACTACTTCAAAATCTTGTCAAGGTATGTACTCATTGAAAAAACTTATCAAGCGTATTGATCTATCTCTATAGATCTTGATGATCAATATGTAAGCAGCTTCACCGAGGTCTTTCTTTGAAAAACTCCTTTCAAACATTCCTTTATGCTTTGCAGAATAATTCTACATTATCTCTGATCAACAATATGTCTTTCACATATACTTATCAGAAATGTTGTAGTGCTCCCACTCACTTTCTTGTAAATACAGGCTTCACCGCAAGTCTGTATAAAACTATATGCTTTGATCAACTTATCAAAGCGTATATTCCAACTCCGAGATGCTTGCACCAGTCCACAGATGGATCGCTGGAGCTTGCATATTTTGTTAGTACCTTTAGGATTGACAAAACCTTCTGGTTGCATCATATACAACTCTTCTTTAATAAATCCATTAAGGAATGCAGTTTTGTTTATCCATTTGCCAGATTTCATAAAATGCGGCAATTGCTAACTTGATTCGGACAGACTTAAGCATAGATACAAGTGAGAAACTCTCATCATAGTCAACACCTTGAACTTGTCGAAAACCTTTTTCGACAATTCTAGATTTGTAGATAGTAACACTACTATCAGCGTCCGTCTTCCTCTTGAAGATCCATTTAATGTCAATGGCTCGCCGATCATTGGGTAAGTCAATCAAAGTCCATACTTTGTTCTCATACATGGATCTCATTTCAGATTTCATGGCTTCAAGCCATTTCGCGGAATCTAGGCTCATCATCGCTTCCTCATAGTTCATAGGCTCGTCATGGTCAAGTAACATGACCTCCAGAACAGGATTATCGTACCACTCTGGTGCGGATCTCACTCTGGTTTACCTACGAGGTTCGGTAGTAACTTGATCTGAAGTTACATGATCATCATCATTAGCTTCCTCACTAATCGGTGTAGTAGTCACAGGAACAGATTTCTGTGATGAACTACTTTCAAATAAGGGAGCAGGTATAGTTACCTCATCAAGTTCTACTTTCCTCCCACTCACTTCTTTCGAGAGAAACTCCTTTTCTAGAAATGATCCATTCAAAGCAACAAATATATGGCCTTCGGATCTGTGATAGAAGGTGTACCCAACATTTTCTTTTGGGTATCCTATGAAGACGCACTTCTCCGATTTGGGTTAGAGCTTATCAGGTTGAAACTTTTTCACATAAGCATTGCAACCTCAAACTTTAAGAAACGACAGCTTAGGTTTCTTGCCAAACCATAGTTCATACGGTGTCGTCTCAACGGATTTAGATGGTGCCCTATTTAACGTGAATGCAGATGTCTCTAATGCATAACCCCAAAACGATAGTGGTAGATCGGTAAGAGACATCATAGATCGCACCATATCTAATAAAGTACGGTTATGACGTTCGGACACACCATTATGCTGTGGTGTTCCAGGTGGCGTGAGTAGTGAAACTATTTCACATTGTTTTAACTGAAGGCCAAACTCGTAACTCAAATATTTTACTTCTGCGATCATATCGTAGAAACTTCTATTTTGTTACGATGATTCTCCACTTCACTCTGAAATTCTTTGAACTTCTCAAATGTTTCAGACTTGTGTTTCATTAAGTAGATATACTCATATCTGCTCAAATCATCTGTGAAGATCAGAAAATAATGATACCTGCCGCGAGCTTCAATATTCATCGGACCACATACACCAGTATGCATAATTTCCAACAAATCTGTTGCTCGCTCCATTGTTCCGGAGAACGGAGTCTTAGTCATCTTACCCATGAGGCATGGTTCGCAAGCATCAACTGATTCATAATCAAGTGATTCCAAAAGCCCATCAGCATGGATTTTCTTCATGCGCTTTACACCAATATGACCTAAACGGTAGTGTCAAAAATAAATAGCACCATCATTATTAACTTTGCATCTTTGGTTTCAATATTATGAATATGTGTATCACTACGATCGAGATCCAACGAACCATTTTCATTGGGTGTGTAACCATATAAGGTTTTATTCATGTAAACAGAACAATAATTTATTCTCTTACTTAAATGAATAACCGTATTGCAATAAACATGATCAAATCATATTCATGCTCAACGCAAACACCAAATAACACTTATTTAGGTTCAACACTAATCCCAAAAGTATAGGGAGTGTGCGATGATGATCATATCAATCTTGGAACCACTTCCAACACACATCGTCACTTCACCCTTAACTAGTCTATGTTCATTCTGCAACTCCCGTTTCGAGTTACTACTCTTAGCAACTGAACCAGTATCAAATACCGAGGGGTTGCTATGAACACTAGTAAAATACACATCAATAATCTGTTTATCAAATATACCTTTGTTCACTTTGCCATCCTTCTTATCCGCCAAATACTTGGGGCAGTTCCGCTTCTAGTGACCAGTCCGTTTGCAGTAGAAGCACTTAGTCTCAGGCTTAGGACCAGACTTGGGCTTCTTCACTTGAGCAGCAACTTGCTAGCCGTTCTTCTTGAAGTTCCCCTTCTTCCCTTTGCCCTTTTCTTGAAACTAGTGGTCTTGTCTACCATCAACACTTGATATTTTTCTTGATTTCTACCTTCGTCGATTTCAGCATTACGAAGAGCTTGGGAATCGTTTCCGTTATCCCTTGCATATCATAGTTCATCACGAAGTTCTACTAACTTGGTGATGGTGACTAGAGAATTCTGTCAATCACTATTTTATCTGGAAGATTAACTCCCACTTGATTCAAGCGATTGTAGTACCCAGACAATCTGAGCACATGCTCACTGCTTGAGCTATTCTCCTCCATCTTTTAGCTATAGAACTTGTTGGAGACTTCATATCTCTCAATTCAGGTATTTGCTTGAAATATTAACTTCAACTCTTGGAACATCTCATATTGTCCATGACGTTCAAAACGTCTTTGAAGTCCCGATTCTAAGCCATTTAAGCATGGTGCACTAAACTATCAAGTAGTCATCATATTGAGCTAGCCAAATGTTCATTACATCTGCATCTGCTCCTGCAATAGGTTTGTCACATAGCGGTGCATCAAAGGCATATTTCTTCTGTGCAGCAATGAGGATAAACCTCAGATAACGGATCCAATCCGCATCATTGCTACTAACATCTTTCAACTTAGTTTTCTCTAGGAACATATCAAAAATAAAACAGGGGAGTTAAACGCGAGTTATTGATCTACAACATAGATATGCTAATACTACCAGGACTAAGTTCATGATAAATTTAAGTTCAATTAATCATATTACTTAAGGACTCCCACTTAGAAAGACATCCCTCTAATCTTCTAAGTGATCACGTGATCCAAATCAACTAAACCATGTCCGATCATCACGTGAGATGGAGTAGTTTTAATGGTGAACATCACTATGTTGATCATATCTACTATATGATTCACGCTCGACCTTTCGGTCTCAGTGTTCCGAGGCCATATCTGTTATATGCTAGGCTCGTCAAGTTTAACCTGAGTATTCCGCGTGTGCAACTATTTTGCACCCGTTGTATTTGAACGTAGAGCCTATCACACCCGATCATCACGTGGTGTCTTAGCACGAAGAACTTTCGCAACGGTGCATACTCAGGGAGAACACTTATACTTTGATAATTTAGTGCGAGATCATCTTATAAAGCTACCGTCGAACTAAGCAAAATAAGATGTATAAAAGATAAACATCATATGCAATCAAAATATGTGACATGATATGGCTATCACATCTTGTGCCTTTGATCTCCATCTCCAAAGTATCGTCATGATCTCCATCGTCACCGGCATGACACCATGATCTCCATAATCTTGATGTATATCAATGTGTCGTCACATGGTTGTCTCGCCAACAATTGCTCTTGCAACTATTGCTATCACATAGCGATAAAGTAAAGCAATTATTTGGTGCTTGCATCTTATGCAATAGAGATATAACCATAAAGCTTTTGCCTGTTGCCAATAACTTCAACAAAACATGATCATCTTATACAACAACTTACATCTCATCACGTCTTGACCATATCACATCACAACATGCCCTGCAAAAACAAGTTAGACGTCCTCTATTTTGTTGTTGCAAGTTTTACGTGGCTGCTACGGGCTTTAGCAAGAACCGTTCTTATCTACGCATCAAAACCACAATGATAGTTTGTCAAGTTGGTGCTGTTTTAACCTTCGCAAGGACCGGGCGTAGCCACACTTGGTTCAACTAAAGTTGGAGAAACTGACACCCGCCAGCCACCTGTGTGCAAAGCACGTCGGTAGAACCAGTCTCGCGTAAGCGTACGCGTAATGTCGGTCCGGGCCACTTCATCCAACAATACCGCCGAACCAAAGTATGAAATGCTGGTAAGCAGTATGACTTATATCGCCCACAACTGAATTTTGTTCTACTCGTACACAACATCAACGCATAAAACCTAATCTCGGATGCCACTGTTGGGGAACGTAGTAATTTAAAAAAAATTCCTATGCACACGCAAGATCATGGTGATGCATAGCAACGAGAGGGGAGAGTGTTGTCTACGTACCCTCGTAGACCGGAAGCGAAAGCGTTAGCACAGCGCGGTTGATATAGTCATACGTCTTCACGATCCGACCGATCAAGTACCGAACCTACGGCACCTCTGAGTTCTAGCACACATTCAGCTCGATGATGATCCCCGGACTCCGATCCAGCAGAATGTCGGGGAAGAGTTCCGTCAACACGACGGCGTGGTGACGATATTGATGTTCTACCGACGCAAGGCTTCGCCTAAGCACCGCTACAGTATTATCGAGGTGGACTATGGTGGAGGGGGCACCGCACATCGCTAAGAGACGATCAACTTGATCAACTTGTGTGTCTAGAGGTGCCTCCCTGCCCCTGTATATGAAGGAGCAAGGGGGGAGGCGGCCAGCCTAGGAGGACGGCGCGCCAAGGGGGGAGTCCTACTCCCACCGGGAGTAGGACTCCTCCCTCCCTTGTTGGAGTAGGAGAGAAGGAAATAGGGGGAGAGGAACAAGGAAAAAGGGGCCGCACCCCTTGTCCAATTCGGATCAGAGGGGGGCCACGCGCCTCCTTCCTTTTTTGGCCTCTCTCCCCTATTCCCGTATGGCCCAATAAGGCCCATATACTCCCCGGCGAATTCCCGTAACTCTCCCGTACTCCGAAAAATACCCGAATCACTCGGAACCTTTCCGATGTCCGAATATAGTCGTCCAATATATTGATATTTACGTCTCGACCATTTCGAGACTCCTCGTCATGTCCCCGATCTCATCCGGGACTCCGAACTCCTTCGGTACATCAAAACACATAAACTCATAATATAACTGTCATCGTAACGTTAAGCGTGCGGACCCTACGGGTTCGAGAACAATGTAGACATGAACGAGACACGTCTCCGGTCAATAACCAATAGCGGAACCTGGATGCTCATATTGGCTCCTATATATTCTACGAAGATCTTTATCGGTCAAACCGCATAACAACATATGTTGTTCCCTTTTTCATCGATATGTTACTTGCTCGAGATTCGATCGTCGGTATCTCAATACCTAGTTCAATCTCGTTACCAGCAAGTCTCTTTACTTGTTCCGTAATACATCATCCTGCAACTAACTCATTAGTTGCAATGCTTGCAAGGCTTAAGTGATGTGCATTACCGAGAGGGCCCAGAGATACCTCTCCGACTATTGGAGTGACAAATCCTAATCTCGAAATACGCCAACCCAACAAGTACCTTCGGAGACACCTGTAGAGCACCTTTATAATCACCCAGTTACGTTGTGACGTTTGGTAGCACACAAAGTGTTCCTCCGGTAAATGGTAGTTGCATAATCTCATAGTCATAGGAACATGTATAACTCATGAAGAAAGCAATAGCAACAAACTAAACGATCAAGTGCTATGCTAACGGAATGGGTCAAGTCAATCACATCATTCTCCTAATGATGTGATCCCATTAATCAAATGACAACTCACGTCTATGGTTAGGAAACATAACCATCTTTGATCAATGAGCTAGTCAAGTAGAGGCATACTAGTGACACTCTGTTTGTCTATGTATTCACACATGTATTATGTTTCCGGTTAATAAAATTCTAGCATGAATAATAAACATTTATCATGATATAAGGAAATAAATAATAACTTTATTATTGCCTCTAGGACATATTTCCTTCAGATGTAGCAAACCTGAGCTAGCTATGGCGAAAATCCTACACTTACGGAAAGAGTGCTACAAGCTGGTTTCATGGGGAGATGTGTCCTCCTCTCCACCATTAATTCACCCCTCCTTGATTTTAGCTGGCCCCACCCCTTGATTTTAACTGGGTCATGTCAGTCCGTAACTCCCCTTCTGTGAGAAATCACCTGTAGATGTAGCAAACCTGAGCTAGCTATGGCGAAAATCCTACACTTACGAAAAGAGTGCTACAGGCTGGTTTCACGGGGAGATGTGTCCTCCTCTCCACCATTAATTCACCCCTCCTTGATTTTAGCTGGCCCCACCCCTTGATTTTAACTGGGTCATGTCAGTCCGTAACTCCCCTTCTGTGAGAAATCGCCTGTAGATGTAGCAAACCTGAGCTAGCTATGGCGAAAATC
>NC_041388.1:35069250-35072442 GCF_002162155.2 Triticum dicoccoides
ATCGCATGTAGATGTAGCAAACCTGAGCTAGCTATGGCGAAAATCCTACACTTATGGAAAGAGTGCTATAGGCTGGTTTCACGGGGAGATGTGTCCTCCTCTCCACCATTAATTCACCCCTCCTTGCTTTTAGCTGGCCCCACCCCTTGATTTTAACTGGGTCATGTCAGTCCGTAACTCCCCTTCTATGAGAAATTGCATGTAGATGTAGCAAACCTGCTTCTTCTGATCCAGACGCATGCAACTGCATGCAAGCCTGCGCAGCGCATGTGATGCAGAGAGAGGGGAGTTGATGATGGTCTCGATCTTCTCATGGCAGTGACACTGCACATGCACATGCTGGTGCTGCATTGGCAGCAAAGGGCTAGATGCCTAATTTTACTTAGCTGCACGGTCATTTTGAACGACCTCAACTTTGACTTACATTTGTGTAATACTATGTGACCCAAAATCAATTAGGTTTTTCACGAGACAACTGATGAACTTATTTATCTTTGTCAAAAATGGATGGTAGGGCTCCAAAGGTCTACAAGATTCAGCTTGACTATTGTCATCAACTCTAAAAGCCCGTCAAAAGAAGAAAGAAAAAGGTAATCGATTGATGACATGACTTTACCAAGGCATCAAGTGTTGTCCAACAATGCAAGTTTCGAGGCATTATATCAAGTGAGATCAAGATTTTGTCCGGGTCATTTGATTTATTTTAATTTCTTTTATGCTTGGATGTCGTAGTAGGTCAAATTTTAACTTTGGGTTATGTTGTGTATTTTTACTTTGTGACTAATTATCAATTAAATTTTTTTACAAGCTCACTTGATGGCTTATTTTTTCTTGTTGAGAATAGCAGGTGGAGCTCCAAAGATCTACATGGTTCATCTTGACCCTTATCATCTACTCAGAAAGCGTGTCAAAGGAATAAAAAAGGTGATGGTCATCGATGACATTGCCATCGCCAAAGCATAAAGTGGTGAGGCATCATGCGTTTCCCAACAAAGCAAGTTTTCAAGCCATTATTTAATGGGACCTAGAGAGAAGATGTGAACAACAAGTAGGCACAAAGTGGTGAGGCATCATGCGTTTCCCAACAAAGCAAATTTTCAAACCATTATTTAATGGGACCCAAAGAGCAGATGTAAGAAACAAGTAGGCACAAAGTGGTGAGGCATCATGCGTTTCCCAACAAAGCAAGGTTTCAAGCCATTATTTAATGAGACCCAGAGAGTAGATGTGAACAACAAGTAGGCACAGAGTGGTGAGACATCATGTGCTTGCCAACAACACAAGTTTTGAATCCATTATCTATACTACTATATAGTGTACCAGTTTTGAAATGGATCCAGAGCATCAATCATAACCGTTGGTCTCCAAAATCCAACGGCTATGATCAGCCGGATTCGCCATAAACAGTAGATTGATGTTGCCTCTACTGTCTTCTAGAACATTCATGTGGCCCTTCCAGAAAAAAGGCCCATATGTGATGCCTCATGGGCCATATTACCGCTTGAGCGCATGACTACTTGAGCCTAGATAAGATGGTTTGGAAGAAGAATGTCGAGAAAAAAATAGAGTAACATAAAGTTTTTTTAATGAACCTACAATATTTTAAATGTGAACGTACAATTTTCTGTATGAATATTAAAAACAATTGCAGGAGGAATTCCATTTATCAAAATCACTCTGTTATACTTTTTTCGATTCACACTCCAGAATCACTCCATTCTTTTAAGACGTGCATTGCACGTGCATACATACTAGTTATGTTATTATGAGATGGAGGGAGTAGATGTGAGCAACAAGTCACTCCGTAATTCCTAGATGTGGACAACAAAACCAAGCCATTCTTTACTTTATCACGAAGAGACTGGATCCTCTGTAGCAATTAGCTTTGCTCTAAAAGCAACAATCCGAATGTTGTTGGACCATCAAATCCTACATTACCCCAGCTAGTTGCTTTAACAAAGTGAGACGGCCATCTTAATCTATTATGAGCACATGGGAAATCATTTGATTAAAAGTCTAGACCCCTGAACGTATGAAACATGTAATTTCTTCATCCAACACACGAAATTAAGAACCCATTGAACTAATCCCTCACATGCTCGCATATCAAATGTCCATACGTCGAAATGGTTCTTTTGTTATGACTGACAAATCTTGTTTAGCGTCAATGCTCGTTCGGAGAATGCATGGCCTAATAAGATCTCAAATAAGTTTAACCATCAAACTTATGTCCCCTGCGCCACAATTCTGATGGGAATCCTTATGCACAAAGTTGTAAATAAACTTTAGAAATTATCAAAAGGAAATATAGCTTCGGAAATCAAGTGAAGATTGTTTGCTTAAAGGAGATAACAACATTTAACGAGCATCTATTTCCCCGATAGTGGATGGACAAGGTGAACTCGGCATTCATGAAGCTCGCAATGCCCACATCCCGACGATGTGTGTCCGGGAGCACCATGCACGATGTGCCTCCGCCATAGAATGAAGCTCTCTATTGTCGTATTGTTGGCACATGCATACCAAGTTGCACGGTCGTGCCTAGTGCACTGCTCCATGACCGTGTGGTTCCACCAACAGCCAAGCCACGTGCTGCCACTACCCACTACTAGGAAAAGGGCTACTAATGGCGCACCAGTTTTTCCTACTAATGGCGCATCACTGGTGCGCCATTAGTATCACGCCACTAGTATTGTTTACTAATGGCGCACCACTGGTGCGCCATTAGTATCTGGTATACTAATGGCGCATCACTGGTGCGCCATTAGTATAGGCCACGGTGCGCCATTAGTATAGGCCACTGGTGCGCCATTAGTATTTTTGAATTTTGAAGACAGGAAAATAGTAGTGGCGCACCGTCTAACCCCCACCGTGCGTCATTGCTATTTTTGAATTTTGAATTTGGATCTGGATCGTGATTTTTTTGCCCATTTTTTGCTCGTTTTTTGGCATGATATTATTTCAAATTTTGTTCCTGTTTTTGGATCTTGTATGTTCTTTTGCCGTGTTCTTTTGCCGGAGAGGAGTTCGCCGGAGAGGAGGAGGAGGAGGAGGTCACCGGAGAGGCGCTCGCCTACATCGCCGGAGAGGAGGAGGAGGAGTTCGCCGGAGAGAAGGGGGAGGAGGTCGCCGGAGAGGAGGAGGAGGAGGAGGAGGAGGTCACCGGAGAGGAGTTCACCGGAGCATCGGAGA
>NC_041388.1:35072742-35074207 GCF_002162155.2 Triticum dicoccoides
CGGAGAGGAGGAAGGAGAAACCATGAGGGGATGGGAGGAGAGGATGGAGGAGGAGCTCACCGGAGACGAGGGAGGAGGAGCTCACCGGAGAGGAGGGAGGAGAAACTGTGAAGGGAGGGGAGGGGAGGAGAGGAGGGAGGAGGAGGTCGCCGGAGAGGAGGAGGAGGAGGTCGCCGGAGAGGAGGAGCAGGAGGTCGCCGGAGAGGAGGAGGGTAGTATGGTGGAGGAGAGAAGGGAAGATGGAGTGGAGGAGAGAAGGAGATGGAGTGGAGGAGAGGTGGAGTGGAGGAGAAAAATGAAGGAGGAGAGGACCACGCCCAGCCATTTATATGGCATAGTAATGGCGCACCGCGGGCAGGTGCACCATTACTAACTTTTTTTTTATTTTTTTGATTTATTTTGAATTTTGAAGGCGGGAAGATACTAATGGCGCACCATGGGCAGGTGCGCCATTAGTAACTTTTTTTTATTTTATTTTTTTGACTTATTTTGAATTTTGAAGGCGGGAAGATAGTAATGGCGCACCATGGGTAGGTGCGCCATTAGTAAGTTTGATTTCTTCTGAATTTTTTTGCCTCTCCAGATCTTAAAAGCCCCGTATCTTTTTTTCTGTTAGGTTTTTGAGGTTTTTGAAAATGTTTAACAACGTTTCCCCGTTAATTTCGGATGTAACTTTTTGAGTAGATGATTTTTCATATAAAAACTTTTTCATCCGAGTTCGTACGCAAAATTTATGCCCATTTTACAAATTCTCGAGAGATTTTGCAAATAAAGTCGAAATTCAAATTTGTAAATTTTCACAACTAGACCACATATCACATGGGAAACTTATTTTCTTTTATTTTTTTGACATTACCATCATTTTTGTTTATTTTTTTAACTGAAAAGGCGGTCCGGAGGGGGGGGGGTGCATTCGGTGGAAGTGGTGGCCAAGTTACTAATGGCGCACCGTGGGGGTGGTGCGCCATTACTAGTTCAACTAGTAACTAGTAATGGCGCACCACTCCCACGGTGCGCCATTCGTACTTTTGATGAAATCTAAATTTTTTTTACTAATGACGCACCATGGATGTGGTGTGCCATTAGTATTTGCACACTAATGGCGCATCAACACATGGTGCGCCATTAGTATATAGTAATGACGCACCACATGTCTGGTGCGCTATTAGTGTCAATTCCATCTATAACCTTTTTCCTAGTAGTGATCGGTGGCCTTGATGTCTACAACGCATTGGCCGCTTCATATGCTGCCCTATTATCCGTGGCCCTTTCCACTACAGCCCTAATATATAGAACCAACGCTCTAGGGGATGGCAACGTATATACGGGGATGTTTTTTTTGGAGTGTCTCATTTTGCAAACCTTCATGCATGCTATGTACGATATAAGTCAGAAATCGAGTTCTCTCAATGGGCCAAGAACAATGGTGCATCTCATAGACACATAATCCCCCCCCCCTCCCCCC
>NC_041388.1:35074852-35081952 GCF_002162155.2 Triticum dicoccoides
AGTGTTTGTCCTTCTTCCGCTGCTCGGAACTCCATGAAGAAATCAGTGTTATTATCTCTTATTCCCCTTCAAGAGCAATCTTCACTTGATTTTCTATGATAGTGTTTATTTCTCTTGATCAATTTTAAAATATACCTAGAACATGATCGGCATATGGAGTCCCATGTCAATTCTGGCGCAAGCTATTCTAATTTACCAGTTAAGCTTATGTTGATGACCCCGTTTCGTCGTAGTATATTCTCTGAACCTCAGCTGACGCTAAACAAATTTAGTCGCCGGTAGGCTGCAGCAATGGTCGCTAAGTGAGCTGTGAGCATGCATGTGAAGATTTATTTTTTCTTCATATCACACTTGAGGGATTATTTGGCTAGGATCCTTACTTTTTTTTGCTGGATGCCAACATGTTTCACGTGTTGGGATCTTTGGACATTAATTTGAATCGATCAATTTTTTCGTGTGTTTGTAACGGGTTAATCAGTGACTGTCTTACTCCAGTAAAGTATGAACTGACTTGGCCGTGCTCACCGCGGCCTCAACAAGTGTGATGGTTTTGATTTCCGTTGGTTTCCTTTCTTCATGTGCTAAGTTGAGATAGATGGTGGTGATTTCGCCCCGTGGGTCAATGTCATTACTCATAATCGCCTTTTTTTTACTTTTGATGGATCTTCCTTTTTCTTTTGAGGACCACGAGCAAAAGGATCAAGCCGTTAGATCTTTTGTTTTTGTGAAACGAAAAACTGTGTAGACAGGCCTTTGGAGCCACACCTCCTCCTATATTTTTGGCAAAGACAGAGCAGTGCACATGGTGACATGTATGTAGTCACGGTTGCAAGCTGTGGTACAACTCTAACAACCAGGTAAGTAATTTACCTCTAAGCACGCGGTTGGTGGAAGCATCTAAGTATGCTAGACCGTGAATAGAATGATGCACACAGAGCAGACGCGGGTTACATGCATCTGATAGTAGTGGAGTAGAAATGTAACTAGTTGAAAAATTACCGTGCACCTAAAATGAGTTAGCTAGCTACGTAGCTTTTTATTACCATGCACGTGTGCATGTGCCTGTGTCTCTATGTCACTCATATTATATGTGTGTTTGCTGACACTGGTAGAAAAAGAGGCTGTTGTCCCGGTTCGTAAAGGCCTTTTGTCCCGGTTTCTGAACCGGGACTAAAGGGTCGGTACTAATGCCCTGTCCTTTTAGTCCCGGTTCAATCCAGAACCGGGACAGATGGGCCTCCACGTGGCCTGTGCGCGGAGCCCAGGCAGGAGACCCTTTGGTCCTGGTTGGTGGCACCAACCGGGACCAATAGGCATCCACGCGTCAGCATTTCTGTGGCTAGGATTTTTGTTTTTTTTTTGAAAGAGGGGGGAGGGGTGGGGGGTTAATTTAGGTGTTTCATATATTGTGTTAGCTAGCTATAATTAATAGAGAGAAGTGTCATCTCTTATGTCCGTGCTTGGTCGACGCTACGTACTATACATACGTATAGAGAGGACTAGACACGCTAGCTAGTAAGCAAACGAAGGAAACAAGATCGTCATGAACATATATGCATACAGAAAGAAGTGATATCGACCACCTCTCCTTCTCCGAGAGATTGGTCGAACAACAAGTTCTCGTGTATCTATCCGACACTACCGGCTACATATATACAATAATTATCTCTTACAAATATAATCATACAGACTCATGGTCTACATAGTATTCTCCGTCTTCAGCGATCACGTGGTCAAGAAAGAATGCCGCCAATTCCTCTTGAACTGCTCGCATGCGAGCTGGTGCTAGGAGTTCATCCTGCTTCCGAAACATCTAATTTGAAGAAGGGGGTCAATACATATATATATATATATATATATGAATGAATGAAACTCAACACAAATGATGGTAATAAAATAAAATTGTGAATGTTGTTATTTACGTACTTCATATTATTCGTCAGTGTAGCCCCGCTCACAGGTCGTGTGGCGGATGGACTCGCAAACATAGTATCCACAAAAATCATTCCATTGTTCCTGCCACAACCACTTTACAAGAAATAGAGGTCAATCAAACTGATAAGCAAGAATGCCAAATGGTATTGATGAAACTAGCGCTTGAATCAATAGGAGATGCGCGGAACATGCTACTATAGTACTTACTTTCGGGTGTCTAAATTGCAGCTTCTTCGGGAGTCTTGGAGCTTTTTTGGAGAATTTTTTCCAAACCCTGCCAGGCAAAGAAAACAATTACTTGATATATCAGGAAATGAACAAAGTTGCTGATATGGTGGATAATGATCGATTTAACTTACTTCTCGAGCATTTGAGTCATGTCCGCATAGTCCTGGGGATCTTTTTGTCTTGAGTCTAAGACGGTTACTAGTCCATGTTCAAGCTTAATCTCTAGGAGAATATAGTGGTAACTGCACACGCATGCATAACTCATCAATTACATTACTATAACCTTGACTAATATATAAGGGAAACCGAATACGCACAAGACAGTAACACTCACTTGAAGTTGTAAGGAAAGAGTATTATATCTTTGTTTTCATTTATTACCAACGATCGTAGCAAGTTGGCCTCGGTATCTGCGGCATGAAATTTAACCTGAGTTGCATCTATGAGATATGTGTTAATGAACCCAATATCACCGACTTGTCTTTTCTTCAATTCGGCGATCTTCAATCTGCGTAATATAGTGAGGATGATTATAAATACATGCAATGAAAGAGCTGAGCTATATAGAGAGACTTAATGACAGAAGTAGTACTACTTACAGACAGTAGCAGGTGACCGTTGTTTTATCGAGGGCCAATTGATTGAAAAACTAAAAGAACTCCTCAAATGGAACATGCAACAGTTCAATTCCAACGAGGTCATGCTCCTTTTTAACTTTCACATACAAAGTACTCCTCCCCCCAGAGTCAGTGCAGATTTTCAAGTACAAATCATGCAATCTTCGCATCATCGTTGATAGAGATCTTTCATCTTTGACGAGAGGCTTCTCGTACTCGTATCTTTGTATCTGCACCTCCATGAAATCATAATGTACATCGTCGGGCAGGTAATCGCCAAGATTGCTATAACCGGGCACCATCCTCGGATCATTAGCGACGTTGTCGCTAGGCACCTTGAGCGGGGGGCACGATTGCTTTGCTTGTTCGCCGAGCTGGGCAATTTGTTTCCCAGCTCGTCGTTCTTTCAGCCTTTGATCACTGACAGTACTTCCCGACCGCTCCGCTTTGGCAAATTCCTTTCCAATAATGTGCTCATAGTTTCCTTTCGGCGGAGACTTGGGTGGTTTTGTCAGGGCAGCCAGAGTGCGCTTTGCTTTCACCGGATCTACCTTCTCCTCCGGAGGTGGATGTTTCTTTGCTTTCACCCCTTCAAAGTAGTTCCTCACTTCTTCTCGTGCGATCTCGGTGTTCTCCTCCGGGGTCCTCTCGTATGGTAACTTCTCTGGAGTCTTCAGAGAAGGAACGAATCTGTATTTCCTCCCGCCTCTGGCTGTACTGCTAGACGCCGGAAGAGCAGACGGAGCAGTTGTCTTCTTTACTTGCTTACGAGGCAGAGGAGAAGGACTATGATGCGCCGGAGCAGCCGGAGCGGCGGCAGGTCTCTTCACCCTTGCTGACGAGGCGGAGGAGGAGGCTGTCTGCTCGGGCGCGTCGGCGCGGGCGGAGAAGGAGGCGGAGTGCCGGCACGCGCCGGAGAAGGAGCCGGTGCCCTGATCGTCACTCGCCGGAGGAGGAGGCGGTGAAGGAGGCGGAGTGCCCTGACTCGCCGGAGGAGGAGGCAGTGGAGGAGGCGGAGTGCCCTGACTTGCTGAAGGAGGAGGAGGAGGCGGAGGCGTCCAGTTCGGAAGGTTGATGAGCTTCTTCCGCCATAGGCATTGAGTCTTCAGAGCAGACCCCAGCCTAGTCTCCCCTTCACCGGTAGGGTGGTCAAGCTGGAGGTCCTCAAATCCCTCCGTTATTTCATCCACCATCACCCTAGCATATCCTTCTGGAATCGGCCGGCAGTGAAAAGTTGCGCCGGGTTCAGTAGGATAAACAGAGCCAACAGCCGCCTTGACCTTCAAATTCATCCATTGCGTCATAAGGTGGCAATTTGGAGACTCCGTGATAGCATGCACGGGATAGCTGGCAGGAGCCGTCAAGGCATGCTCCGGCTGTAGCAGCTCGGTGGAAGCCACGCTGCTTCTCCGCTGAGATGGCGGGGTAGCTTCGGGCGAAGCTTCGGCAGTACGTTTGCTGCGATTTGCTTCTCGTTCCTCTCTCGCTTGTACCCTTGCTTGCAGCGCCTGCATTTGGGTCTGCTGCAATTTTTTCCTCCTCTCCTGGGATTTGTAACCGCCTGCGTCCGGAAACCCAACCTTCTACGGAATGGAGCCTGGCGTGCCTCGTGTCCGTCCAGGGTGCTCAGGATTCCCGAGGGCCATTGTGAGCTCGTCGTTCTCTCTGTCTAGAAAGAACGTCCCTTGCTGCGCTGCTTCGATATACTGCTGAAGCTTCCTGACTGGTATGTCCATTTGATCGTTCGTCCAAATGCACTTCCCTGTTACAGGGTCCAAGGTTCCGCCAGCCCCGAAGAACCAAGTCCGGCAACGGTCTGGCCAGTTAATTGTCTCTGGTTCGATCCCTTTACCAACCAGATCATTCTCAGTCTTGGCCCACTTAGGCCGGGCTACGAGGTAGCCACCTGACCCCGTGCGATGGTGATGCTTCTTCTTCGCAGCATTTTGCTTGTTTGTCGCCGACATCTTCTTACTCTTTTCTGATGTCTTGTGGGCCACAAATGCGGGCCAGTGATCTCTGATCTTCTCATATCTGCCCTTGAATTCTGGTGTCTCTTTATTTTCGACAAACTTATTCAGCTCTTTCTTCCACCTCCTGAATAGTTCTGCCATCCTCTTAAGAGCAAAAGACTTGATTAATTGCTATTTAAGTGGCTTCTCTGAATCATCCTCTGGCGGTAGGGTGAAATTTGACTTCAGCTCAGTCCAAAGATCATTTTTCTGCATATTATTGACATAAGACACCTCAGGGTCTTCTGTAGCCGGCTTTAACCATTGCTGGATGCTGATCGGGATCTTGTCCCTAACCAAAACCCTGCACTAAGCAACAAATGCGCTCTTTGTCCGGAGGGGTTCAATCGGTTGGCCGTCGGGCGCGATTGCTATGATCTCAAACTCTTCATCCGAGCTCAACTTTTTCTTCGGGCCTCGTCTCTCTACCGTAGTTGTGCTCGATCCGGAGGTCTAGAAAAAAGAACAAAGACTTAATTAATATGTGTACATACCAAAACAATGAATGCATCAATTAGCTAGTCAGCAGAAGCTTAACTAATATATATACCTGGCCGGACTCGGTTTGGTCACCGGAGACGTCATCACGGTCTCCTTCTTGCACCGGCATTGGGTCACCGGAGCCGTCCTCACGGTCTCCTTCTTGCACCGGCATTAGTTCACCGGAGCCATCATAATCACAGCCAGCTTCTTCCAGACCATCGGTGTCGTTGAGAAACAACGAGCAGACGGCATCACTTCCTCGTGCGATTATGTCCCCCAACAACTAAACCCTAAACCCTGAGTTTACTACTCTATTCTTTCTTCTCCTCTTTTTTTCTTCTTCTTCCTCTTTTTTTTTGCCGGGAACGAGGGTCGTCGAGGGTCACCGAGCGGTAGAGGAAACCCTAAATAGCAAGTATCGTGGGTGTGAGATACATGTGGACACGTCACTTGTGGGACGTGGATGTAGTGTCCCACGTCACTTGTGGGACGTGGATGTAGTGTCCGACACCGACGGCCACATGTATCTCACACCCACGATACTTGCTATTTAGGGTTTCCTCTACCGTTCGGCGACCCTGACCCTCGACGACCCTCGTTTCCGATAAAAAAAGAGGAAGAAGAAAAAAAGAGAGGAGAAGATGTAGTGTCCGACACCGACGACCACATGTATCTCACACCGACGATACTTACTATTTAGGATTTTCTCTATCACTCGGCGACCCTCGACGACCCTCGTTCCCGATAAAAAAAGAGGAAGAAGAAGAAAAAAAAGAGGAGAAGAAAGAATAGAGGAGAAGAACTCCTATATTCTTTCTTCTCCTCTTTTTTTCTTCTTCTCTTCTTTTTTTATCCTCTTCTTCCTCTCATGTTCGACGATCCTCGACCCCTCGGCGACCCTAGACACCCTCTCGACCCCCTCATGTCGAAGTTATCGGGTAGGGGGTATATCGACAATGACATACCCGATACATACATACATACATATCACATGCATCCATACATATATGAACAAAATTAATATCTACTAATTAACAACCTAAATAAAAAAACTAATATATATAGGAAGAAGAAGAAAAAGAATAGAAGAAAGAATAGAGGAGAAGACTTCCTCTTCTTCCTCTCCTCTTCTTCTCCCTCTTCTTCCCCTTCTTCCTCGCCTCCCTCATGAATGTCCGACGTTCTCGACCCTTGACCCCCTAAACTAGTTCTCAACCCTCGACCCCCTAAACTAGTTCTCGACCCTCCCTCATGTCGAAGTTATCAGGGAGGGGGTATATCGACCCCCCCCCCTCATGTCGAAGTTTTCGGGGAGGGTTATATTGACCCCCCTCCTGTCGAAGTTAACGGGGAGGGGGTATATCGACAATGACATGCATACATGGAAAAAAATGCTATCCATCTATACATACATAGCCACATACATATATACATGGAAATAATGCTATGAAAAAAAATATGAACAAAAAATGCTATGAACAAAAAAAATACACATAAACAAAAAAATACATATATGAACAAAAAATGCTATGAACAAAAAAATACACATATATGAACATCTATACATACATATATATAGCCACATACATATATACATTATATATACGAACAAAAAAATGAAAAAAAATGATGAACCGGGGTGGCGGCGGCTCACAGCAACGAGGTTGACCAGCGAGGGCGACGGCGGGGGCGGCGAGGGCGTCGGCGAGGGCGTCGACGAGGGCGGCGGATGGCTCGGGGAGGAGGGCGGCGAGGGCGGCACGGGCTCGGGAAGGAGGGCTCGGGGATGACGGCGAGATCGGGGGCGGCACGGGCTCGGGGCGGC
>NC_041388.1:35082432-35098539 GCF_002162155.2 Triticum dicoccoides
TCAACCGGGACTAAAGGGGGGCATTGGTCATGGTTTGTGCCACGAACCGTGACCAATGCACCCTTTAGTCCCGGTTGGTGCCACCAACCGGGACCAAAGGCCTTGTGCGGCCGCGGCGTCGAAAGTTTAGTCCCACCTCGCTAGTTTAGAGGGGTGCGCAATGGTTTATAAGCCCCACTGCCGCACCCCTCTCGAGCTTCTCTCCATTGCAGGCTTATGGGCCTAATTGTCACTGCTATGCCTGTGGGCCTACTGGGCCTCATGCGGGCCTGAATCCTGGCCCTTGGATGGGTTTCTAGTCGTATTCAGGCCGTGGGGGCCCAGTAGGTGGCATTTTTTTGTTTTTTTGCTTTATTTATTTTATTTTCTTTTGTTTTTTGCTTTATTTTTTAAGTCTTTATGCTTTTAGTTATAGAAAATTATAAACTTTTTGTTAATGCCATTAGTTTTCAAATTTGAAAACACTTTTCTTGTTTTTTTGTTTTCTTTGTTGCTTTATTTATTTTATTTTGTTTCTACTTACAACAAAATACTTATTGTTGCTATTTTTTCGAGTTTTTTTGTTTTGTTTTCTGCATTATTTATTTTCTTTTGTTTTTTGCTTTATTTTTTTATTCTTTTTGCTTTTAGTTTTAGAAAAATTATAAACTTTTTGTTAGTGCCATTAGTTTTCAAATTTGGAAACACTTTTTTAATTTTTTTGTTTTCTTTGTTGCTTTATTTATTTTATTTTGTGATTAACTTTACTATAAAAATAGTTTTTTTTTCCTGTTTTTTGATTTGTTTTTTGCATTATTTATTTTCTTTTGTTTTTTGCTTTAATTTTTAATTCTGTTTGCTTTTAGGTTAGCAAAATTATAAACTTTCTGTTAGTGCCATTAGTTTTAGAAAAATTATAAACTTTCTGTTAGTGCCATTTGTTTTCAAATTTGAATAGTTAAATTTTGAATTCTTTGAAATTTGTGTGAATCACAATTTTGTGATTAACTTACTAAAAAAATGAGAATAGATGCGCTTATAGAGAAAATTCAACCTAAATTCATAGTAAATTTCTATGAATTTCAGAGAAATTCACTATGAAGTTAGGTTAAACTTTTCTCTATTAGGGCATCTATTTTCACTTTGAGAGGAGCTGAACAAGGCAGAGAGGGAAGGGCTTATAAACCGGTGTGAGCCCCCTTCAGTTGGCGAGGTGGGACTAAACTCTGCCCGCAACGAGGACCAACCCTTTAGTCCTGGTTTGTGGCACAAACCGGGACTAATGTTCATGGGCCAGGGGCGAGGAGCAAAATTATAAACTTTCTGTTAGTGCCATTAGTTTTAGAAAAATTATAAACTTTCTGTTAGTGCCATTAGTTTTCAAATTTGAATTCTTTGAAAATTGTTTGAATCACAAGTTTGTGATTAACTTTACTTTTTCTAGTTTTTTTGTTTTTTGCATTATTTATTTTCTTTTGTTTTTTGCATTTTTAATTCTTTTTGCTTTTAGGTTAGAAAAATTATAAACTTTCTGTTAGTGCCATCAGTTTTAGAAAAAATTATAAACTTTCTGTTAGTGACATTACTTTTCAAATTTGAATAGTTAAAATTTGAATAATGGTATTACGACGGCCGAACCATAAGACATTAAAGCATTTCAAATGAACTCTGAAAAAGTTAAAAGTTGGCATGGTATCATAATTTCACCCACATAGCATGTGCATGTACAAAACGGACAATGGTAGCATGTTCGTGTGTTACAAAGTTGGCATGGTATCATCATAATAGTTGCGGGAGAAAGTCTTCACTTTTTCTTCGCTTGTGCCATTTGCTTATTGCGCCATAACCATGGATAATCTTCATTGTTTATCAGGATGCTTGGGTCAGCCTTGACATTGAAGGGAGGAATTTCATGAAACTTTTCATAATCTTCAGAGATGTTTGTCTTGCCGGCCACTCCCAGGATGTCCCTTTTTCCTGAAAGAACCATGTGGCGCTTTGGCTCATCGTATGATGTATTCGCTTCCTTATCTTTTCTTTTTATCGGTTTGGTAGACATGTCCTTCGCATAGATAACCTGTGCCACATCATTGACTAGGACGAACGGTTCGTCAGTGTACCCAAGATTTTTCAGATCCACTGTTGTCATTCCGTATTGTGGGTCTACCTGTACCCCGCCGCCTGACAGATTGACCCATTTGCACTTAAACAAAGGGATCTTAAAATCAGGTCCGTAGTCAAGTTCCCATATGTCCACTATGTAACCATAATATGTGTCCTTTCTGCTCTCGGTTGCTGCATCAAAGTGGACACCGCTGTTTTGGTTGGTGCTCTTTTGATCTTGGGCGATCGTGTAAAATGTATTCCCATTTATCTCGTATCCTTTGTAAGTCAATACAGTCAAAGATGGTCCCCTAGACAACAAGTACAACTCATCACAAATAGTGTTGTCACCTCTGAGACGTGTTTCCAACCAACTGCTGAAAGTCCTGATGTGTTCACATCTAATCCAGTCGTCGCACTGTTCCGGATGTTTGGAGCGCAGACTATTCTTGTGTTCATCGACATACGGGGTCACCAAGGTAGAGTTCTGTAGAACTGTGTAGTGTGCTTGAGACCAAGAATATCCGTCCCTGCATATTATTGAGTCTCTTCCAAGAGTGCCTTTTCCAGTCAGTCTCCCCTCATACCGTGATTTAGGGAGACCTATCTTCTTAAGGCCAGGAATGAAGTCAACACAAAACCCGTTAACATCCTCTGTTTGATGGCCATGGAGATGCTTCCTTCTGGCCTAGCGCGGTTACGGACATATTTTTTAGGACTCCCATGAACCTCTCAAAGGGGAACATATTGTGTAGAAATACGGGCCCCAAGATGACAATCTCGTCGACTAGATGAACTAGGACGTGCGTCATGATATTGAAGAAGGATGGTGGGAACACCAGCTCGAAACTGACAAGACATTGCGCCACATCACTCCTTAGCCTTGGTACGATTTCTGGATCGATCACCTTTTGAGAGATTGCATTGAGGAATGCACATAGCTTCACAATGGCTAATCACACGTTTTCCGGTAGAACCCCCCTCAATGCAACCGGAAGCAGTTGCGTCATAATCACGTGGCAGTCATGAGACTTTAGGTTCTGAAACTTTTTCTCTGGCATATTTATTCCCTTTATATTCGACAAGAAGCTAGTCGTGACCTTCATACTGAGCGGGCATTCAAAGAAGATTTCTTTCTCTTCTTTCGTAAGAGCGTAGCTGGCAGCACCTTTATACTGCTTCGGAGGCATGCCGTCTTTTTCGTGCAAACGTTGCAGGTCCTCCCGTGCCTCTGGTGTATCTTTTGTCTTACCATACACGCCCAAGAAGCCTAGCAGGTTCACGCAAAGGTTCTTTGTCACGTGCATCACGTCGATTGAAGAGCGGACCTTTAGGTCTTTCCAGTAGGGTAGGTCCCAAAATATAGATTTCTTCTTTCACATGGGTGCGTGTCCCTCAGCGTCATTCGGAACAACTAGTCCACTCGGAACCCTTTCCAAAGATTACGTGTAAATCATTGACCATAGCAAGTACGTGATCACCGGTACGCATGACGGGCTTCTTCCGGTGATCTGCCTCGCCTTTGAAATGCTTGTCTTTCTTTCGACATTGATGGTTGGTCGGAAGAAATCGATGATGGCCCAGGTACACATTCTTCCTGCATTTGTCCAGGTATATACTTTCAGTGTCATCTAAACAGTGCGTGCATGCGTGATATCCTTTGTTTGTCTGTCCTGAAAGGTTACTAAGAGCGGGCCAATCGTTGATGGTCACGAACAACAACGCCTTAAGGTTAAATTCCTCCTGTCTGTGCTCATCCCACGTACATACACCGTTTCCATTCCACAGCTGTAAAAATTCTTCAACTAATGGCCTTAGGTACACATCAATGTCGTTGCCGGGTTGCTTAGGGCCTTGGATGAGAACTGGCATCATAATGAACTTCCGCTTCATGCACATCCAAGGAGGAAGGTTATACATACATAGAGTCACGGGCCAGATGCTGTGCTTGCTGCTCTGCTCCCCGAAAGGATTAATGCCATCCGCGCTTAAAGCAAACCATACATTCCTTGGGTCCTTTGCAAACTCATCCCAGTACTTTCTCTCGATTTTTCTCCACTGCGACCCGTCAGCGGGTGCTCTCAACTTCCCATCTTTCTTTCGGTTCTCACTGTGCCATCGCATCAACTTGGCATGCTCTTCGTTTCTGAACAGACGTTTCAACCGTGGTATGTAGGAGCATACCACATCACCTTCGCAGGAACCCTCTTCCTAGGGGCTCGCCGTCAACATCACCAGGGTCATCTCGTCTGATCTTATACTACAATGCACCGCATACCGGGCATGCGTTCAGATCCTTGTATGCACCGCGGTAGAGGATGCAGTCATTAGGGCATGCATGTATCTTCTCCACCTCCAATCCTAGAGGGCATACGACCTTCTTTGCTGCGTATGTACTGTCGGGCAATTCGTTATCCTTTGGAAGCTTCTTCTTCAATATTTTCAGTAGCTTCTCAAATCCTTTGTCAGCCACAGCATTCTCTGCCTTCCACTGCAGCAATTCCAGTACGGTACCGAGCTTTGTGTTGCCATCTTCGCAATTGGGGTACAACCCTTTTTTGTGATCCTATAACATGCGATCGAACTTCAGCTTCTCCTTTTGACTTTCGCATTGCGTCCTTGCATCGACAATGACCCGGCGGAGATCATCATCATCGGGCACATCGTCTGGTTCCTCTTGATCTTCAGCAGCTTCACCCGTTGCAGCATCATTGGGCACATCGTCTGGTTCCTCTTGATCTTCACCAGCTCCCCCCGTTGCAGCATCACCGTATTCAGGGGGCACATAGTTGTCATCGTACTCTTCTTCTTCGCCGTCTTCCATCATAACCCCTATTTCTCCGTGCCTCGTCCAAACATTATAGTGTGGCATGAAACCCTTGTACAGCAGGTGGGAGTGAAGGATTTCCGGTTAGAGTAAGACCTCGTATTCCCACATTCAGTGCATGGACAACACATAAAACCATTCTGCTTGTTTGCCTCAGCCACATTGAGAAACTCATGCACGCCCTTAATGTACTCGCAGGTGTGTCTATCACCGTACATCCATTGCCGGTTCATCTGCGTGCATTATATATAATTAAGTGTCCAAATTAATAGAAGTTCATCATCACATTAAAACCAAAGTGTATACATAGTTCTCATCTAACAATATATAGCTCTCCAGAGCATCTAATTAATTAAACCGTACATTGAAACTATGTAAAACATTTCAATGCGAAAACAAATGCGATCATATTCGCAACCGAGGTAACAATTGATCCAATGGCATAATGATACCAAGCCTCGGTATGAATGGCATATTTTCTAATCTTTCTAATCTTCAAGCGCATTGCATCCATTTTGATCTTGTGATCATCGACGACATCCGCAGCATGCAACTCCAATATCATCTTCTCCTCAATTTTTTTTATTTTTTCCTTCAACAAATTGTTTTCTTCTAACTAAATTTAACCTCTCGACAATAGGGTCGCTTGGCATTTCCGATTCACATACATCCTACATAAATAAAATCTATGTCACGTTGGTCGGCATAATTTTTATAAACAATAAATGAACCAATAGTTATAAAGATAATATATATACCACATCGGAATCATAGACAGGACGAGGGCCGACGGGGGCGGATACCAAAACCATCGCACTATATAAGATGCAATAATAAAAGTAAGAAAATAATACAAGTATCTATGTAAACATACACGTAAGAATATTTTTCCTTTCAGAAAGAAGATAAGAACAAGAGGCTCACCACGGTGGTGCCGGCGATGAGTTCGGCGCGGGTGATCGACGGTGGCGAACACGGGGACGGGGCGTGACGGACCGCTAAACCTAGACAAATATTGTGGAAAATGGAGTTTGGAGGTCGAGCTTGCAGAGGAGAAAGCTTAAGTAGTGTGGCTCGGGCATTCCATCGAACACCCTGTGTGCATAGGAGGTGAGCTGGAGCACCACCAAGCCCTCTCCTCCTCGGCCAGAAAAAACAGAGCAGTGTGCTCTGCTCTTACGCGAGGGGGTATACATAGGCACTTCATTGGTCCCGGTTGGTGGCTTGAATCGGGACTAAAGGCGTGGGCCAGGAGCGAGGCACATTGGTCCCGGTTCATCCCACCAACCGGGACCAAAAGGTCCAGATGAACCGGGACCAATGGCCCACGTGGCCCGGCCGCCCCCCTGGGCTCACGAACCGGGACCAATGCCCCCATTGGTCCCGGTTCTGGACTGAACCGGCACTAATGGCTGACCCGGCCTAGACCAAAGCCCTGTTTTCTACTAGTGTGAGGCTTCACGTCCATCACATTTCTGTATGTATATCTATTTGCTCGCTATCCAGGTCGAGTTGGTATACGCTCATTAATAAAAAAATGCAAGCTAATTTTTCTCGAGTACGCACGAGAGTGCGTACTATATATTATAGAAGGAGATGGGGTAGAAGAGCCCCTCCACCAAGATGTTACAAATTACAGTTTAAAGTTTGAGCAACAGGCTCCCTCCCAATCCAGTCCACTCAACGTTTATTTCCACTACGATTATTACTCTGACCTACGCGCCCACTCTGCAAGCTTCACAAGGAAGGTACAAACGTCTTCCCGAAGCATACCCGCCTTCCTCCACGCCGTGCCCTCTGTCTGTATGTTGTTAATCACTGCGCGTATGGAAGGCGAAGCGCCATCAAAGACAATGGTATTGCGATGTTTCCAAAGCATCCATAGCACGAGTGTTGGGGCTGTTCTTGTGTCCTTGCACTCCCTCCCTGATCCACCTAATGTTCATCAATTAGTTTTTTACAAGCTCATTCTTCGGTTTATTTGTTCTTGTTGAGAATAGAAGGTGGGGCTCTAACGGTCCACGTGATTCATCTAGACCCTTTTCATCTATTCGAAAAGCGTGTCAAAAGAATAAAGAATGTGATGGCTATCACTCGCAATGCCATCGTCAAGGCATAAAGTGTTGAGGCATCATGTACTTTTCAACAAAACAAATTTCAAATTATATGTTATGAAAAGAAGAGAGTAGATGTGAACGCCATTCTTTACTTTGTCACAGAGAGATTTGATTCCCTCTCCCTCCCTCGCATGAGATCCGAGGTTACTTAAACTCCTCCCATGGAGTTATCGCACCAAGAACCCAAGACTACACTTCTTCATAGAGAAGCACACCAAGCCAAGCCATCAGAGTAGTGATGGTGAGTATGGTGTTGCAGCGCCAGCGCCGCCGTGGAGTTATCGCACCAAGAGCCCAAGACTATTCCCATGGAGTTGCAGCGCCAGTGCCGCCGTGGCCGCCTGGAGTACGGCGCAGCACAGGATCCCGAGCCAGAGGGCGCTCGCCTCGGCGTACTTGCTGCCGCTGACGTGGTCGTGGCCGAGTGCGTTGGTGAGCCCCCATCCGGTGAAGAGCGCCCATCCGCTGGCTCGCCGGACGGCAGGCGTCATGGTGTTCTTGGCCACGGTCACAAGCATCTTCTTGCCGTTCATGGTGATGGTGGATCCAACTCCAAGCTGTTAGCAACGCACGGTTAGTTCCCTTGTTCAGTTTTCTGTCTGCAAAAAAAACAAGAAGAAAGATTTCAGTGAGAAGATTGAGAAGATCTGACATAGCTACGGGTGAAGAAGTAGATCTGACAGAGCTTCGGCTCCGGATCGGGCTTGGGCTCGACGATGGACAGCGACGGCGGTGGTGGAGGCGAGTCGAAGAGCGGGGCATGGACGGAGTCCCCTGCTGCCGACAAAGCAAGGGCTTGCTCCACCCATCCCAATGCGTGTCCTCCTCGAGCCAGCTAGCCTCCAGTGCGTGCTGCAGGGCCTCCTCAAGGACGACTTGGTACTCCGCCTCCGCCTCCGCCTCCTCTTCCTCCGGCTCTACCCGCGGGGGTGGCAGTGGAAACTGCGGGTTGGCGTCGACGCCTCGCCGCCGTTGCTCCTCATGTTCGAGGGCAAACCACGTCTCCCAGTTGGGAGAGTCGGCGGCGTATTCGGGCAGCCGCCGCTGTGCCGGCGTGAGCTGCACCCGGCACCTGCGCACCTCCTCGTTGTGCGCCCGATGTGTCCGCAGAACCGCCGGCACCGGGATCCGCTGCGGATCGAGGTACCAGTGGTGCGGCGGCGTCACATCAGGGTAAGGTAGCGGCTCCCTGTACTCCCAGTATCACTGTGCTTGGTGCCTCATCCACTTCCGTCCACATCTGACACCCCAAACCCTAGCAATGGGCCTCTTCGGCAGCAGCAGCGGCAAGGGCAAGGGCACCCCCGGCGCATCTGCATCTGCGTAATGGGGGTTATATGTATAACTTTTGCCTAGATTGTGGTCGTCTTTGCTGTAGTAGTGTTGGACCTTTCCTATGTACAGTATGATCAGACATCAGCATGTAATGGGGGCTTCCGTATGATTGATGTTCGTGAAATTGGATGCAATTACATGTATATCCAGTTTGCAGTTTCTGCATGTTTTGTTTTGCCGTCATGACACTATGTTGCGTTGGAATTCAGAGCTGGTGTGACCGGGCTACTTGTTTGCCTGAAATCCAAAGCTTGGATAAAACACTACTTTTGTTTGGATACAGAACCTGACTAACATTTTTATGTGTTGGAGCAAGGACTATGCAGCGCAAATGTCATACAAGTGATCAACCTAACTGGGAATATTTGATATTCCGTATTTGGTTTCAACTCACTAAGTTATGGTGGTCTTCTTGTTTGTGTTCTGTTATGACATGTATAGACTGGATGATCCTATGATGGCATGACATGCAGGTCCTTTGTTACTTCAGTTTGGTATGGCCACCACTTTGTCAATTTGGCTCCATTGATTCATTTTTCTTCAGATCATATGCGAGTGGTTAATTTGCTAGGTTCTTGATTTTCTTGCTGGATGTCGTCATGTTTCATGTGTTGAGAGTTTCAGACTTTTGATCAATCGATTTTTCATATGCTCAGGACAAATTAAGCCGTGACTATCACACTTTCTTAAGGCAACTAGCTGGCCATGTAGGCTCGGCTAGTCCAACATCTGGTCAAGGCTGCTTTTAGAGCAAAGCTAATTCATGCAAACGAGCCGGTCTTTTACTTGCCAAATTAAAGAAAAGAAAGAAAAAACCACAAAAAATGGTTCGGGTTTGTTTGCCTTGTCTAGGAATTAGGACATGT
Source organism: Triticum dicoccoides (assembly GCF_002162155.2). NCBI lineage: Eukaryota > Viridiplantae > Streptophyta > Magnoliopsida > Poales > Poaceae > Triticum > Triticum dicoccoides. Next base: position 35,091,660 of record NC_041388.1, read on the forward strand.
GTGGAAAGAGAGAGAGCTCATTCGAGCGATGATGCCTTGAAAACTTGCAGGGATCAATAGCACATGAAGTCTCATCACTTTATCCCTTAGTGAAAACTTACGGAATTGGACAACACATGATGCATCACCACTTTATGTCTTAGTGAAACTTGCAGGGTTTGACAACACATGATGCCTTACCACTTTATGCCCCCACTGAAGGCATGTCATTTATTGTCATCGACCTTTTTATTTTTTGTAACCAAGGAGCAAGCTGAATTTTGTAGATCTTTAAAGCAGTAGCTCCAATTCTAGCTTGAGAAAGAAAGAAGCTAGTCAATGGGTTGTAAGAAAACTGAATTGATGACCCACCAAAAATGCCTTGAAAAGAGGAGTGTTTAACAAAAAACTAGCACTCTGAGGTTTGCGTCTCCCGATCTGTTAGATTGGGCCGAGGACCCCATGGACGTATACTCATGGGCCAGTTCGGACAGCTGCCGCATACAAGTAAGATTTCACAAGACTTGGCGATCAAGACAAGGACTCCTCCCCACCGGCGTATTTGGCTAGTACTCTTGTTATCCTAGGCCTCTGGTGCATTATATAAACCGAGGCCAGGGTAGTCGATAGAGATATACAACATACAATCATACCATAGGCTAGCTTCTAGGGTTTAGCCTCTCCGATCTCGTGGTAGATCAACTCTTGTAATACTCATATCATCAAGAATAAATCAAGCAGGACGTAGGGTTTTACCTCCATCAAAAGGGCCCGAACCTGGGTAAAACATCGTGGCCCCTGCCTCCTGTTACCATCCGCCTTAGACGCACAGTTCGGGACCCCCTACCCGAGATCCGCCGGTTTTGACACCGACATTGGTGCTTTCATTGAGAGTTCCGCTGTGTGATCGGCAAAGGATCGATGGCTCGTCTGTAGGTCAACTGCGATGACGCCATCTTCGTCGCCGGCTCGACTGGTCACCTTGGCTCGACCGAGGACCGTGCTCCATCTCCGATCGTCATGTTCGGACGAGGGCCTTCATCAACATCAACTTTGATCTCTATCAAGATCATGGACGAATCATTCATGGAGCTCGGGGGCTCAACGTCAACATTGCCCTCGGGCGACCGTGCTGTTTTTCCGAACAGCAAACTTGTATCCGCTGCCACCACCTCTTAGAGCATCGCTTTGAGGATCCCTTTGGTGGAATTGTGCGGAATTGAGTCTACAACAACCATGCAAAATTTCGTCGAATTCTGATGAAGGAATCTCCGGCAATCTACGATATACCGGAGCCCTATCAAATCTGGAAGGGAATCTGGACGAGTTTAGGGCGTGGTCTCCAGAGCCCAGCTCGGAGATCTTTTGTAAGATCCAACCGTTCATCTACTGCGGAATTCCCATATCTACCACCCCTCCAAATTTCAACTCGATCCGACGGTTCAAACTCCGGGAACCTTCCGATGAGTGGACTAATTTTCGGATCCGTTTTCTGCGCGAATACAGATTCGACCCGAATTTATGTTTTTTTATGAACGTGATATTGGACAAGCTTTTTAGAGGAATTCTATTCTAGGGTATTGTGCGTTGTTTTTAAACACGTGCCCGTAAATTTCTAAGCCTCCCCTGAGGTCATCTTCATCATCATGCTGGTGTCAAACCAGTTCGGCAATATTGCTCCAAGGCTGCCGACCTGCGCTAGACACGGCGTCACTTTATTGAGCCGAGCTCAACTTCTTTGGATCATCATCTGGCAAGCCGAATAAGAGTCCGGCATCGCGAAGGATAAATCATCACCAACATCGCCGCCCCACAGATTACACGGAGCGGGCATACCGGCATCGCCGCACGGTCACTTCATCAAGTCGGCATCAACCACGTCGCGATCTGCATCGGCAGGGCCGCACTATTGCTTCTTCAAGCTGGTGTCCATCACGCCGACCTACTTCGACTCATTGGCTGACATCGAGGCTTCGACATCTCGGCTGGACCGGGGGCTTCGCCATCTCTTCATCAACCTACTTCGGAGACTTTGGCGTCACTAGCCGACCAGCTCCGTCACATTAGCTGGACCGAGGGCTTTGCCTCGGCAAGCCAACCTTTGCCAGCATCGCCATGCCGTCGCTTTATCGCCCATCAGGCAATGGGTGTGCGGATCGAGTCCTAATTTTGGGAATCACCTTTCTTCGGATTGCTACAACAAATAAACCAGGTGCTATTAATCCTAGTATTGTTTGCTTGTTTGGGCTCATTTTTCCCAATGAATTATTACTCTGGTTTGTCCATCATATATACACAGGTCTATCAAATGGTTGCCCCATTAACGAGGTCGCATGGTGGTTCGGTCAGTTTCCGTATATAGTCCGGCGAATGCCGCATTCGGAACTCGGACCGACCTGTGAATTCAGGCTTTGCCACGCCTTTACCGCATCACGCCGACGCCCGGCATCGACATTGACTTCGGCGCCATGCCATATTTCTTTTATTACTCACTTTGCATAAATTATTTATTATGCAACGATTTTTTAATTATTATTATTACTATTGTCTCCGGTTTGCACTTTTTTGTGCACAGGAAAATGATCCGGAGACTTCGGCGTCACTCTGCCGGTGTGCATTGATCGTGCTATGTCGCCACTTCGGCGTGTCGAGCTCTTCGCTCCGCCACCTCGGGACCGGCTTGGGGGATGAAACCTTGTCCCGCATCAAGCTCGGACCGCGTCATCAATGCCGAACACATTAACCAGCTAAGTCACTTTCGTGCTCAAAGTTTTAATTTTTAACTTGTGTTCGACCAAGCATTATACTGTTTTGGAAAAAAAATGCTTGTAGAAAATCTCCTTGTCAAAACTTTGTTTGTGGCATGCAAATTCAAATACCCCGTTTACTTGGGGGTTTCCTTCATGAAGCTTTTTCTTCTTTCATATGATTATACTTGTACGGCTTCGTTCCTTGTTCGTGTATTACGCCACAATATGCACCATATTGACTTAAGCGATTTGCAAGCTGGGTTGCCTGGCTCATGTGCTTACCCCTACGTTCCCGATTGTTCGGCTAGGGAGTAAAGGGAGCACCTCTGCGATTGTCACGACCGGGTCCTCCGAGCTCTGACCTCAGACTGGGTGAAGCCGAAAGCTAGCGCTCTTATTGTTTTCAATCATGGTCAGCACACAACGGAACTCATGAGTACAAAAAATCTATTGCACAAGTCTCATAGTAATAATGAGCACCGAAGAAAGGTATCGGTGGGGGTACTATTTTCTTCGAAGATGCTTCTTACACTTCGTTAGTAATATAGCATAAGTTCCCTGAGCGCGCTTTGTCTGTTACGGCCTTATGGCCTGATTGCCTGGTCATTGGAAACACCGTCGATACTCTCGACAGGCAGAGTACATGACACTTTTCGGCCCTTGGCCGAAGAGGGAGAAGCCGACGGTCGGTTAAGACGCGTTTAAAGTTCAGTTGAACACAAATATGATATAAGTACTTCGGTACATACAAACATTATACATAAAATTCTTACCCAAGTCACTTGGGGACTCTTAAAAATTATATATGAGCTGTAAATGTGTTTTCTTCTTGGTCGTTGTCAAAACACGATAGAAGCACAATCTTTTCTTTCTCTTCCAATTTTCGGATTGGCACCGAACACTTGATCTTGTTCGGACGTCATAATTTTACTGTTGTTTTTTGGCTTTTCAAGCTTTTTGGCACTTTTAAACTATTTGTGTGTTTCCAGCACAAGTCTCATAGTGCAATGCCGAACACCTTTAGAGATTCGGCAAAAACATTCTCGGATATTGCTATATATGCATCGGTTTCGAATTGTGTCTTCGGTTAATAGTTGGGCTGCCCGGCTCCTGCACTTTCTTCCTACGTTCCGCTTTGTTCGGCTAGGAGTGCAAAGGGAGAACCACTGCGATTGTGCTTCCAGCTCACATGTTTAAGCACCTCAGTGGAGAAAGCCGAAAATTGACTGTCACAAATCCCGGTAAACTGGTCAGCGATTCGATGACTGTGTTAAATGACGGGCCATTCATAACAATGGCCGAAGTGTTTACGGCTTGACCTCGACTGTCGCCGTACACTACCGGGGGCTAATAACTGGCCTCCCAAACTAAATTCTCAATATTTTGCTCTTACATTGGAGCTGAGGTTTCATGATCATGCTTAGCATGACAACCCAAAGAAAGGAACCGATAGCGGGACTATTTTCTTTGGAAGACATTTCTTATGTTAAATAGTAATATAATATATCTCTCTGCGTACCTTTGTTTATAAAACCGTATGGCCAGATTGCCTTGTTTGTCGTAAATCTTTGCCCTCATAAAGGCTTTATAATGTAGGACAAAACACTCCTCGGCTACTGGCCGAGGAGGTGGAAGCCGATGGTCGGTCAACAAAGTTTTGTACAATGCGGATCCGAGCATTAATGACGTAAAGTACTTGGATACATAGAGTCATTACACATAAATTGTGATTTTACTATGGATATCGATCCTTGATTCGGCCACCCGTGCCTGCATTAAGGCTCGGGGGCTACTGGGCTTCGGGCTTATTATTTACAAATATTAAAGGGGCACATCGATCCCCTGATCTGGTGTTGCCACCCGACCAGTGTCTCAGGGGCTACTGCATTGCATGTTCAATGCAGAAAATTTTAAGTGCAATACAGTTTCCGACGAGATTTTGATCCTCGAGTTGGTCGGCCGCACCCAACCTGAGTCTTGAGGACTTAACACGCCGCTTTTTGTGTCCCGAAGTATTCTGCCAAGCTAGGACTTGATCCTTAGGCCGATTTTGCAAATCAACCCGAGTCTCAGCGGCTACTGGGATCAGCGGTCTTATGTCATCCTTCAGGTGCATCTCGGGTTTTAGACCGATACACACCTTGAGGGCTACTGACTATATATCTCGGCAGAGAATAAATTGCACCAATCAAAAATATTGACTAATAATCGGCCCACACTCGGGGTGGTGCACCACCTCGGAAGCAGTCCGGCATAAAGCTCGGGTGCTAGTGGCTGGCTCCATAGAGGGCATTTCTGGCATTAAGCTCGGCTAAACTCCTTCAACTTTTTTGGACCAAGATGATCTATGACATCTTGGATATAGTCCGGCGTTGGAGCTTGGACACAGTCCGGCGGTGGAGCTCGAAAGCAGTCCGGCATTGGTTCTCGGCTGCAAAACATACCTCGAATGCAGTACGGCGTTAGAGCTCGGACGCAAGAGGACACTGCCTCCCGGGAACAAGTACAAACCCGAGGTGTGGCATAAAAATAACAAGGCATTGATAAAGGCCGGAAACTTAAACGAGCTCCTCGGATACCCGACGTGCAAACTCGTCGAATGCATTTCGGCGATCCTCAAGATCGAAGATGAGAAGATTTGTTGAACCAATTTTCAAGACCGACGACCGAAGACGAAGAATAGTTCGGAAGAACCGAGGAGCGTCCCCAACTTGAAGACCGGTTCAGGGGGCTACTGACGGTGTCCTGGACTAGGGGGTACTCACCACGTCGTCTCCCGAACTGTTAGATTGGGCCGAGGACCCCCATGGCCGTATACTCATGGGCTAGTTCGGACAACTGCCGCATACAAGGAAGATTCCACAAGACTTGGCGATCAAGACAAGGACTTCTCCCCACCGGCGTATTTGGCTATAGGACTCTTGTTATCCTAGGACTCTGGTGCATTGTATAAACCGAGGCCAGGCTAGTCGATAGAGATATACAACATACAATCATACCATAGGCTAGCTTCTAGGGTTTAGCCTATCCGATCTCGTGGTAGATCAACTCTTGTAATACTCATATCATCAAGAATAAATCAAGCATGACGTAGGGTTTTACCTCCATCAAGAGGGCCCGAACCTGGGTAAAACATCGTGTCCCCTGCCTCCTGTTACCATCCGCCTTAGACGCACAGTTCGTGATCCCCACCCGAGATCCGCCGGTTTTGACACCGACAACCACTCACTCACTCACAATGGGAGCACCGCCGGAGGAGAAGGTCTGAGGAGCCGAGCGGAGATATTCTTGGGCGACTGTCAACAGGGGTGGAGATGGTCCGTCTTCAACCCATGTCCACATGAACATGCTATTTTAGTTAGGAGTCAATTACACCACTAGTGCTAGAACTTGGCGTGAAAAATCACTTTATTGCCAAAAGTTACGACATATATTGACCTGGTGTTACAACTTGACTTTAACGTGCATATACGGTGCAAATCACATTTGTATACAGACCCGGGGCTGACTAGGTGCGCCATGTCGCATGGGGCCCGCTGCCATCCACTGAATGACAAACATAGGGCGTGTGGCCGTTTTTCTTGGAAAACCCCTTAGAGTCATTATTTTCTCTTGAAAATGTCCTTGATGCATGTCGGTCCATCTATCAACGACCCGCGTGACCTATTTTTCTTGGAAACCCCTCAAAATTATTTTCTCACTCAAAAATGCCCCTGACGGGCTGTCGGTCCGTCTATGAGCGACCACAAACTATGTGCAAAAATTTAAAATTTTGGCCGACAGTATTTGAACCTGTTATATGCAGCATCCACTGGTAGAAAAAGAGGCTTCCGTCCAGCCCCATTAGTCGCGAAACTGTAGGAACCGCGACTAATGAAGTCTTTAGTCGCGGTTCGGCAGATGAACCGCGACCAAATGCCTGGGCCCAGGGCGCTCGCGGGCTTTAGTCGCGGTTGGTCAGGCCAACCGGGACTAAAGGTGCCCAAAGGCCTTTAGTCGCGGTTGGCCAGGCCAACCGCGACTAAGCCAACCGCGACTAAAGCTCCTCCCTTTTAGTCCCGGTTTGTGGCACGAACCGGAACTAATGGGGTTGAGACCTTTAGTCCCGGTTCGTGCCACGAACCGGTACTAAAGGTCCCATTTTCAAACTC
>NC_041388.1:35098718-35104163 GCF_002162155.2 Triticum dicoccoides
ATCGCCTTTTCAGTTTTAAAAAAAATAAAAGAAAATAATGGAAATGTCAAAAAAAATAAAAGAAAATAAGTTTCTCATGTGATATGTGGTCTAGTTGTTGGGAAAATTTGCAAATGTGAATTTTGACTTTATTTGCAAAATCTCTCTGAAATTTGTAAAAATGGGCATAACTTTTGCATACTAACTCGGATGAAAAAGTTTTTTATATGAAAAATCATCTACTCGAAAAGTTACATCCAAATTTAACCGGGGGGAACCCCGTTAAACATTTTCAAAATCCTCAAAAACCTAATAGAAAAAAAGTTACGGGGCTTGTAAGATCTAGAGTGGAAAAAATTGAAAAATATTCAAACAGTGGGCAAACTATGGTCAAACAATGGTCAAACTAATTATTCTAGAATATTAGTGTTACTAAATAATTATTTTAATTATTTCAATTTTGGTCAAACCGGTCAAACTGTGGTCAACTGTGGTCAAACTGTGGTCAAACAATGGTCAAACTAATTATTCAAGAAATATTAGTGTTACTAAATAATTATTGTTTTTTAAAACAATAGTTTCAAACTCAAACAGTGAAATGTGTCACTTCATGCTCAAGCAAAATTCCTGAAGGTTAATAGGATTGACATCTTATTATTGTCAGGAAAACAACAAGTGCAGACTTGGAGCGTGGGAGAATAGAACCCGGAAGTTAAGCGTGCTTGGGCTGGAGTAGTGAGAGGGATGGGTGACCGGTTGGGAAGTTAGATGATTTGGAATGATGAGGGGTGATAAAAGAATAAATTGAGAAGTGATGAGGGGTGGTGATTAGAGACTAGAGGTTAAAATAATTCAGAAATTTGAAAAAAAAAATTCAATTTTTTTTTCAAAAACCTGTGGCGGCCTTTAGTCGCGGTTAGCCACAAGAACCGCGACTAAAGGTCGTCCGCCCCGACGGCCACCTGGCGCCCACGTGGACGGGCCTTTAGTCGCGGTTCTTAAGCAACCGCGACTAAAGGGGGGGGCCTTTAGTCGCGCCCGTTCGGTCGCGGTTGCGCAACCGCGACTAATGGCAGTTGCGAACCGCGACCAAAGGCCCTTTTTCCACCAGTGATCAAGCGGCGTGTACCTAACCAATGCACCAGAAGCTTTATCTGATCTAACTTTTGTTAGAGGATCTGATCTAACTGTATACGTACATAGATCATTTAGTATTTATAAGCGTGCTGGAGATCCTATGGCCCATTTTGCATGATTATTTTTTATTAAAAAACTGTAAAATTATATGTAGATTATAATCGTGTGTTATAAGTTAATAAATTGAAACATAAAAAGAGAACACTTTATAAACTACATAACACATGAACATTTAAAATATATATTAACATTTATTTTGATATATAGAAAAATATATAATTACTTTGATATTTTTATTAACAATGAAAATTATTATGTGCATAATTTGTAATGTATAATTTAATTACATGGATAATTTTTTAAATAATATGTGAATGATTGTATAATATAATAGGAATAATTAATTTTGTGCCCTTAGTTGTGTCCCCCTCGACAGGTTTACCCCTAATTTTCGAAAACACTCATTCCTGCCCAAACCATTTTGCTCGACTTATGCTTTTGCCCTCTGACCATTTGACCGTCATCTTACAAAAAACATAAAAAATTCATACTAACTCAGAAAAATGTGAATAAGATATAAAAATGTTCAAAAGAGAATCACCTATATGTGCATGCCATTTGCATTCAGGACCAAGGTGTTGGAAGGTCCCCATCTTAGTTTGAGCTCATATTATCTCAACATGAACATTACAATCCGAAAAAATTGAAAAAAAATCTAAAAAAATTGGTGGCAAACATTGATGTCAGGACCCCGACTCAATGCCACATCGATCTAGCATGTAACACCTCATATCACTTTGCGGCCTCACGCACGGTATTCCCACGGGTGTCGCCTTACCTTTGCCCGGGACCGTTTGCGCCTTTTGGCACACGTATATGACAGTGTCGCTAGCATCCATATGATAAGGAGCCCGGGCTGACATGGCTAGTCGTAAACCCAAAGCGGCACAGACTTACAGGGACAGGCATCCATGACCCAGCATCGAACGTGTCGGTCATCAGTGAGTGAATCCAGGCTGTAGCACTGGGCTAGCAGGACTCCGGTGAACCGGGCTGTAGCGGGCTAACAGGACTCCGGTATTCACCGCGTGACATTTCCCCGAAGGGACAGACACAGGAACGAAGAAGGACACATGCCGGCCAGCCTAAGTGTTCCGGAGCAGTAGCAAGCTACCATGGCTCGGTGGAAACACTAGGAGACATTTCCCCGTAAGAGAGGCTACTAAAGATAAATAACTAGATGGTCAGATCCCACACATACCAAGCATTTCAATAACATACACACAATATGCTCGATATGTGCAAATACAACATGGCATCACAACATGACTCTATGACTCAAGTAATCTATTCAATAGGCTCCGAGGAGCGAGATATTACAAACATGGGTCTCATGACCCAACATTCAGAGCATACAAATCAAGCACAAGCGGAAGCTATCATGTCTGAGTACAGACATCTATAAATGAAAAAGGCTGAGAAGCCTGACTATCTACCAGATCCTGCCGAGGGCACAAGATCGTAGCTGAGGTAACAAGCTAAACGTCGAAGTCCACGCGAAACTACTAGTGAGACCGAAGTCTCTCTGCAAAACATAAAATAGGCAAACGTGAGTACAAATGTACCCAGCAAGACTTACATCAGAACTAACTACATATGCATCGTTATCAACAAAGGGGATGGTGGGGTTCAACTGCAGCAAGCCAGCTTGACTCGGTGGCTATCCTAAACTACGACTGCAAGCGACTCTTTTGAGGTGGCGCACACGAGTCCACATATTCACCATATCAATACACCACTATGGATCCGCTCCCGTCTCCCTACGAGAACGCCATCCATAGCACTCACGCTTATCTTGCGTATTTTAGAGTATCCACTTTCACTTGTCTATGAACTGATATAAGCAACCCAGAAGTCCTTTTCCGCGGACACGGCTATTCGAATAGATCATATTAACCCTGCAGGGGTGTACTTCTTCACACACGCTCTCACCACTTACCGCCGTTTACACGACATGTACTCGGCAACCTTCAAGCGGAAGCCCAACGTGGGTGTCGGCCACGGCCTGCCTAAACACTCGAGTCTCTAGTCCAGGTTTATCGCCTATTCGGGTTCCATCCATGAGGAGATCCGGCCAGAGTTTCGCTCACAGCCCCAAACGATGTGAACAGGGTTCCGTGTCACCAAACGGGCGCCCGGTTTACCCGGCCACGTGCCTACCGCATCACAGCCCACCCCTACGGTCAGCGCTGCGCACGGCCTCCAGCATACTACAAACACCAGAAACTACTTGCAACTCCTGGACAGAGGACAAGGGTGATTAAGAAGCCGAGAGGGTCCATTGGTTTCGGTCCCAATGCGTGGTAGTAGCTGAATCATGGATCACAAACACAGAACTCAGTTCCTGAGGACGGCTGCAATGAGACAACCCACCATGTACTCCTACATGGCCTCTCACCGCTACCTTTACCAAATCGTGTTCATACACTTAGCTCACACACAGTAGGACAGGTTCACACGCCTCTGATTCATCCCCGATGAATCAGACCTGACTCAACTCTAAGCAATAGCAGGCATGACAAACAAACATGAATGAGTAGGCACATCAGGGCTCAAACAACTCCTACTCATGCTAGTGGGTTTCATCTATTTACTGTGGCAATGACAGGTCATGCAAAGGATAAAGGGGGTTCAGCTACCGCAGCAAGTAACAGATGAATCGGTGTTGTCCTAATGCAGTAAAAGAGAGCAGGTGCGAGAGAGTTGGATTGTATCGGAATGAACAAGGGGGTTTTGCTTGCCTGGCACTTCTGAAGATAGCATTGAGTCTTCATCAGTGTCAACGATCACATCATCGGTATCACGTCTATCGAGAGGGGACAAATACCGGCAACACAGAAGGGAACACAATCAATGCAATGCACAATATGATGCATGCTATGACATGGCAAAATGAATGTGTTTTGGGCTAATGCATCTAAAACCAGATTAAATGAAGTTGGTTTGAATACAAGATTCAAATTCAAACCCCATATGTGATTATTTAAATGCCCTTTACTTCATTTGCCCTAAACAGTAGTGATAAGTTGTTCTAACATGCATGAAAATGGTACAGATGGATTCCTTGAATTTTTCTGATAATTTTTCATATATAAATTATTTAATTTGGAGTTACGGTTGAATTTCTATGATTTATTGAAGTTTTAGGCATTTTCTGGAATTTCCTGATTATTTTTAAATCCAGAAAATGAGTTATGACATCAGCACTGCGTCATGCTTGCATCAGCAAGTCAACAGGGCTGCCCCGGGTCAAACCTGACGTGTGGGGGCCACACGTCAGTGACACAGGTTAGACAGGGGGGTTAGTTTAATTTAATTAAAGATTAGGGCACTAGGGCCCACATGTTAGTGGCTCTGGGGTTAGATTAGGTGGTGATTAGCTTAAGCTAATCACCTGATGGCGGGGGCCCACCTGTCAGTGTCAGCAGAGGGGGTAGTTAAGATAAAATAGTTAAACTAATTAACAGGGGGGGCTGGCCCCACCTGTCATCGACCCAGAGAGGGGGGGGGTCCCGCCGTGGTCAACGTGGTCAGACCCACCGGCGGCTTGACGCCGGCGAGGCCAGACGCGGTGGTGCGCGTCGGAAACCAACTACAGGGGCTCTTTTGGCGCGCAGGAAGCAGCTACGGGGAGAGGGTGGAGTGGCGCATCCAACGGTGGCGGTGGCGGAGGCTGGGGTGGCCGGAGCTGCCGGCGGCAACCTCTTTTGCGGCTGCCGGAGTTCGGGCAATCTCGGGGTCGGGGTTAGGGAGCACAGCAGGAGGAGCTGGGGCGTGCTACAGACTCCTGAGATCATGGTGAGCACGTTAGTGGGCTCGGATACGAGCTGGGGTGGCTGTGGCCACGGCCACGCCATGGCCGGCGGCGAGAGATTCTCGGGCAAAGTGGTGGGGCTAGCTAGAGAGGGAGGTGGGGCACGGGGAGAGAGGGAATCGGGTCGAGGGCTCACCGCGGTTCTTCTGGTGCTGCTGGCGAGGCAGGGGAGGCACGGGGTCCGGCGAATCGATGGAGGGGAGCTTCGGTGGCCGGCGACGGAACGGCGATGGTGGCGGCGTTGCAGGGCTTCCGGAGGGCCGTGGGTCGGTGGGAAGGAAGGAGGGGGTCGAGGCGGAGCTCGTGGGTGTGTCGGAGAGGCTAGGGGTGGCCGGTGGCCACGAGAGAGCTCGTCGGCGGCGGCGGGTGTGTTCGGTGGCTGCGCGCGAGAGAGCCAGAGGAGGAGAGGAGCTCGGGGAGAGAGTGAGAGGCCTGGGGGGGTGCGTGGCGTCGCG
>NC_041388.1:35104281-35114786 GCF_002162155.2 Triticum dicoccoides
CCAGAGGAGGAGAGGAGCTCGGGGAGAGAGTGAGAGGCCTGGGGGGGGTGCGTGGCGTCGCGGACGGGGTCCAGGGCAACGAGAGGAAGCAGGAGGTGGCTAGGGGGGGGGGAAGCAGGAGGTGGCCGAGGCAGCGTCGGCGAGCGCCACGCCTCGCCTCTGTTCGTCCTCCTGGCAGAGGAGGAAGAGGACAAGGGGGGGAAGGAGGTGGGCTGGGCCTGCGTGGGCTGCACAGTGTTGGGCTGTGGGTGGCTGCCAGGTAAGGTCCATGTAAGGTTTCTCTCCTCTCTTTTATTTCTATTCTGTTTTATATTTTTCTATTTCTGCAATTTGTTTTTGATTTGTTTTAAAATATCAAATCATTTTATAAAATCCTGGAAATAATTATGGGTACTTACTGAATTATTTCAGTGACCCTTATCAATTTCCAACATTTACTTGAGCATTTAAATTATTTATAGTATTTAAATGCCCAACGTCAAATACAATATGATTTAATTCAAAAATCCAAAATGACCTAAGAATATAATCATCATTTTTGGCAGAGGTTTCCACCTTAACCAGAAATCATGAACTTTTCTTAGGAACCTTTTGGGTTTATTGAAAAGATTTTAATTCACCCTAGTTGAGTTGATTTAATGCTAGGGTTTGAACATCCCCATTTCAATCTTAGGCAAAATTTAAACATGATGCAAACATGAAGCTATCCTAGAGCACTACCAGCAGCTAGGGATGTGACAACTCACCCCCACTAAACAAGAATCTCGTCTCGAGATTCAAGCGTAGGGTAGGATGAAAGGGAAACGCAAACTAGTACAATCTTCACGATCCAGGGTGCACTTCAGTTGAACGTTGATTCATTCACCATCATTGTCTTGATGTCTTGTTCTGAGAACTCCAGTTATTATGACAATGAGAGGAGAAGGAGACTCTAGAAGGGTCGATCTTCTTGAAGATCGAACAACTCACGAAATGAGACATAGGACCATCTCTCGGGTTGAGACACGAGATACACATCAAGAGGGGTGGAAAGAAACGGATGACGAAGGTTCACTAGGTGGACAACAATTCCACACTTAAGAAGGTGGTAATCGGTTGTCAACGTAGCGAGGAGTTGAGTTGCCATGATACCACAACGAGACACCTTCGGAACCGTGAGTCGTAAATATCTCCCCTTAAGTGACAAAAGAATTACCTTTGATTCAGAGATCATTGAAACTCTTTATACCAGCTTAAGGAAAATCATAATCGATCATTTAGAGGGGTTCGGTAGAATGGCATACTCAAACTTGGATGATGTGGATTACCTTGTTGTAGACAACGTAATGGATGAATTTTGCTTATCACCGGAAATGGAAGAGACCCATGGTAGAATGGCACATTGGTGGTATAAGCTGGGAACAAAATGCAAATGCTGGGAATGATTCTGGTAACTGGGGAAGAACCCAACAATAGAGAGTGAATTCACTGTTGGAGTGGTTATAGCATAACCGAGGAAATCTGGGGCAATCCCAGCTAGTGCCGATGATAAGACGTAGCGCTTGTGCGTGCTCTCAAGAACTTGAGCATTTCCACAATCATCAAGATTCCACCAATATCCGTGTCAAGGATTCTGGCAACACAACTTGCTACCATAATAAATGGTGATGGAGGATGCAGATGCAAAGGAAGATAACACCTTCTCAGATTTCACCCTTGACGGGGCCAAGGAAATAAAATCTGGATGATCGACCGAGAGACATTTAGCACTCCGCTTCTAATGTTCTCCTTGATGTGCTAGCGTATCCCATTCATTGAAATGGTTTGGTATCTAGAACATCAAGTAAAGGTCGGACTTCGGGAACACAAAAATCCATAGGGGCAACTAGGGAGTAAATCCTACGAAATCCCTATGGGGGGGTGGCCAACTTCCTCAAACAAGATACTATAATAATAGGTCTACCGGATGGGTGTGTTGGCCACGACATCCACCTTACCGGTTATCGAGAGACCAATATTATAGTTCTTAGGGAAATGTTCCAACCATCATATCTGCCTGAGATTCAGCTCTGGTTGGTGTTAGGATATTCCAGGCTCATCGAGTCTTAGGAAGAAAAATGAAAGTTTGCAACACAAATCGACGAGATGACGTTGCGGGATTCTCGGGAGATGAACTACGATAGCAAGCTCCAAAACATGAGCTGGTTCTGCTACTAACATGTGAACACGTTGTCCCAGACAAGCATGACCACATAGTAGTCTTATAATAAAACACTACCGAGTTCAGGAGGGGGAACCATCAACGAGGGTATCGAAGTCTTGTGCATTACCATGGATTAACACTTAACTCCTTTTCTCGAACAAATCAGTCAGTGGCTTGGGGTGCTACGGAACACATATAGAATGGAGGTTGCAAGTCTCCGAACCACAGAATACTTTCGCACGTGTGCATGACTGATTTGGGATGATTCCAAAGGAAACAAAACAATCTTTCTCAAATTCACGGCGGCAACTTTCACCAAATGCACGTGTATAAGAGGAAGTCACTCCTTTCATCAAACAAATACTTCATGAGCTAGCATGAAGAAAATGCTTTCAAAAGTTTCCAACACTAGCTTAATGTTCAACAAAATCATGGAGGAGATAAGGATGTTGTCAATGGGCTCAACAACAATTCATCCGGGTTTCCTTTTAAAAGGAATTCCATAGTTAAGTGAACACGGTGATAGCATTGGTCAGACCAAAGATGTAATGGTGTATGCTCGAGGGATCAACCACGAATAAGACAACATTACGAGCATCGTTGGTACTGATTTGATTTGACGATAGCCCACACTCAAATCAAAGGATTAATAAGACAATAGGTCCAACAACTGATCACAAGGACCAATCGATGAAGATATCATCTTTCTTCAGCACACCCTACACAAGAATATCCCTTTGGAACAAACTAAGTCAGGCAAGCTTTTATCTTCCAACTCTCCAAGTTGTTGTCTAGCTTAACCAACTAGCTCAGGGATATCCAACACAGATTCTTGGAGAGAAGGTGGTTCACAAGAAACCAACTTGATCACGAACTCAACATAGCGGTCAGGTGACAACCCGGTAACACCTCCAAGAAGATATTTGGAAAGTCACGAACCACCGGTATGTTACTAAGCTCGAGAACAATCTTGCTTTTGAGGACAAGACGATATGATCAAATGAGTGAGGACTTGACAAGATCCTAACTCATCAATCGAAGGGTGCACCGAAATAAGGACTAGGTAGCACGATCAGTCTTAGAAGGATGATTCGAAAACCAACATACTAAGAATGAAATTATTATCCTTTAACTACCAAGCAACAGAGTTGCTAGCAGTATTGATTTCACACATCACAATTCATTTGTCGGTATTCCGGTTGCATCAACACAAGGGCCGAGGAATGAACAGTGATGGCAAGAAGTATCACTGTACCAAGAGTTCATGGGATGGTGTGCAATTCCTATAACAATCTCGATATAAAATATGTAATACTCCAAGGTAGAGCAGAACCAAAAGCTGGATTGGCATTTGATCTGCGGAATACAACTACTTTGACCCAATCCTAGATATGGAAGAGGTACTGGAGTTTGTTTCTCCTAGTCATTCCGGAATAGAATGGCTTGACAGACCACAAGAGTCATAGGCATCGATGAACGAACGCACGCATACTCTTGACTATCAATTGATAGACGAGGGTCAGAATGCAACTAAAGAGAACAACTCAAGGAACATATAATTTTCTGAGTTGTGGATGCATAGATTAGTATGTCGAACCAAGTTCAACATATTTCTCCCGGATAACCCATGCAGAAAGGTAGAATTGGCAGAGTCACGATTTATGAATGGAGAACTCCTCAAGAATAATCCTGTTGTGATATTTCAGTTCAACGAGGAACTTCTGCCATAAGTAGTTCATGGTATCTGGAAGAAGAGGATACCACGGACTTCAAGGACTATCGCAAAGGTTACTAATATCCTGAAGGCACTAGCAATTACTATCAACATGATTTAAGTAGAGTGAATCTCGGGTTCAAAAAAACCCAGGAATAGAATACCTACTACTAAGTAGCATCACGGGATGCTTCCGAGAATAAAGGCCAGAATCTTCACACTAGGACACAAATCATGGCTAGACCACTAGATGGTCCCCTAAGCACTTAGGGTCATAATAATAATTCCAACATATATGTCGAGGCAATAATTACCTCAACACACCGATTAGTGTGGTTAATCTGGCCCATGGGAACATCGGAAACAGAAGGAAGGGATTTGCAAATGCATCGGACTATTTAGAAACCTGGGATGACTCGGACAGCATAACGGCTATAATTGCTCAAAAAGATTTGAGACAATCACAAAAATGGTGGCATAACCACTCAGAAGCACAATATCAAGGTTCCGAGATCAACAATTAACATACGGAAGTAGTAGGAACTGAACTGAGACTTAAATCCAACAATCTTATAAGTCTACTGATTAGTAACACGTGATCCTAATAGAAAGAAGACATAGCCTAGTTCTTAATCCCCGTAGGAAAGATAAGATGACTCAGATCAGAAGGGCATGAGCTATAAGGAGTAAAAAGAGCCTTACGTTCCATCCCACAATCAATTCCCTTATATAACTAAAGAATTTCTAGACTCAACTTCGATCAGTTTGGCTTGGTAATCCTACAGGCAGTCAAGCTCTGATACCAACGCTGTCAGGACCCCGACTCAATGCCACATCGATCTAGCATGTAACACCTCATATCACTTTGCGGCCTCACGCACGGTATTCCCACGGGTGTCCCTTACCTTTGCCCGGGACCGTTTGCGCCTTTTGGCACACGTATATGACAGTGTCGCTAGCATCCATATGATAAGGAGCCCGGGCTGACATGGCTAGTCGTAAACCCAAAGCGGCACAGACTTACAGGGACAGGCATCCATGACCCAGCATCGAACGTGTCGGTCATCAGCGAGTGAATCCAGGCTGTAGCACTGGGCTAGCAGGACTCCGGTGAACCGGGCTGTAGCGGGCTAACAGGACTCCGGTATTCACCGCGTGACATTTCCCCGAAGGGACAGACACAGGAACGAAGAAGGACACATGCCGGCCAGCCTAAGTGTTCCGGAGCAGTAGCAAGCTACCATGGCTCGGTGGAAACACAAGGAGACATTTCCCCGTAAGAGAGGCTACTAAAGATAAACAACTAGATGGTCAGATCCCACACATACCAAGCATTTCAATAACATACACACAATATGCTCGATATGTGCAAATACAACATGGCATCACAACATGACTCTATGACTCAAGTAATCTATTCAATAGGCTCCGAGGAGCGAGATATTACAAACATGGGTCTCATGACCCAACATTCAGAGCATACAAATCAAGCACAAGCGGAAGCTATCATGTCTGAGTACAGACATCTATAAATGAAAAAGGCTGAGAAGCCTGACTATCTACCAAATCCTGCCGAGGCACAAGATCGTAGCTGAGGTAACAAGCTAAACGTCGAAGTCCACGCGAAACTACTAGCGAGACCGAAGTCTCTCTGCAAAAACATAAATAGGCAAACGTGAGTACAAATGTACCCAGCAAGACTTACATCAGAACTATCTACATATGCATCATTATCAACAAAGGGGATGGTGGGGTTTAACTGCAGCAAGCCAGCTTTGACTCGGTGGCTATCCTGAACTACGACTGTGAGTAACTCTTTTGAGGTGGCGCACACGAGTCCACATATTCACCATATCAATACACCACTATGGATCCGCTCCCGTCTCCCTACGAGAACGCCATCCATAGCACTCACGCTTATCTTGCGTATTTTAGAGTATCCACTTTCACTTGTCTATGAACTGATATAAGCAACCCAGAAGTCCTTTTCCGCGGACACGGCTATTCGAATAGATGATATTAACCCTGCAGGGGTGTACTTCTTCACACACGCTCTCACCACTTACCGCCGTTTACACGACATGTACTCGGCAACCTTCAAGCGGAAGCCCAACGTGGGTGTCGGCCACGGCCTACCTAAACACTCGAGTCTCTAGTCCAGGTTTATCGCCTATTCGGGTTCCATCCATGAGGAGATCCGGCCGGAGTTTCGCTCACAGCCCCAAACGATGTGAACAGGGTTCCCGAGATACCAAACGGGCATCCGGTACACCGTGCCACGTACCTACCGCATCACAGCCCACCCCTACGGTCAGCGCTGCGTACGGCCTCCAGCATACTACAAACACCAGAAACTACTTGCAACTCCTGGACAGAGGACAAGGGTGATCAAGAAGCCGAGAGGGTCCATTGGTTTCGGGCCCAATGCGTGGTAGTAGCTGAATCATGGATCACAAACACAGAACTCAGTTCCTGAGGACGGCTGCAATGAGACAACCCACCATGTACTCCTACATGGCCTCTCACCGCTACCTTTACCAAATCCTGTTCACACACTTAGCTCACACACAGTAGGACATGTTCACACGCCTCTGATTCATCCCCGATGAATCAGACCCGACTCGACTCTAAGCAGTAGCAGGCATGACAAACAAGCATGAATGAGTAGGCACAACAGGGCTCAAACAACTCCTACTCATGCTAGTGGGTTTCATCTATTTACTGTGGCAATGATAGGTCATGCAAAGGATAAAGGGGTTCAGCTACCGCAACAAGTAACAGATGAATCGATGGTGTCCTAATGCAGTAAAAGAGAGCAGGAGCGAGAGAGTAGGATTGTATCGGAATGAACAAGGGGATTTTGCTTGCCTGGCACTTCTGAAGATAACATTGAGTCTTCATCAGTGTCAACGATCACATCATCGGTATCACGTCTATCGAGAGGGGACAAATACCGGCAACACAGAAGGGAACACAATCAACGCAAGGCACAATATGATGCATGATCATGACATGGCAAATGAATGTGTTTTGGGCTAATGCAACTAGCAACAGATTAAATGAAGTTGGTTTGAATACAAGATTCAAATTCAAACTCCATATGTGATTATTCAAATGCCATTTAATTGATTTGTGCTAAACAGCAGCTATAAGTTGTTCTAACATGCATGAAAATGGTACAGATGGATTCCTTGAATTTTTCTGATAATTTTTCATATATAATTTATTTAATTTGGAGTTACGGTTGAATTTCTATGAATTTTAGAAGTTTTAGGCATTTTCTGAAATTTCCTGAATATAATTAAATCCAGAAAATACTTATTGCGTCAGCCCCACGTCACAGTGACGTCAGCAGGGTCAACTGGGCGCCCCAGGTCAAATCTGACGTGTGGGGGCCACACGTCAGTGACACAGGAGCTAATCCCGGTCAAACCCAGCGCTGACTGGGGTTTGACCAGGGGTGGGGCCCGCTGTC
Organism: Triticum dicoccoides; assembly: GCF_002162155.2. NCBI lineage: Eukaryota > Viridiplantae > Streptophyta > Magnoliopsida > Poales > Poaceae > Triticum > Triticum dicoccoides. The sequence goes on from NC_041388.1 coordinate 35,111,653, forward strand.
AGTGGCCTAGGGGGTTGATTAGTGTGGGGGGAGGTTAGCCGCTAATGATGCCCACGTCATCATCGCCGGACTTACGCCGGCGGCGACCAAAATGGCGGCGGCAACGCGCCGGACTTGCGCTAAAGGCGACGGAGGCGGCGGCTGGGGGCACCGGGGCGTAGCCCGGGCTCTCCCGCATCTGATGGGGTAGGTGGGAGGCTGCGGGAACGCCGGGGCTCGTCGGAACGGAGCTCGCGGCGGCGCCGGAGTTCGGGTGGTAACGGGCGCGAGGCCCTGGTGGGGTTTTGGGCAAGCTGAGCTGCGCATGGGCTTCCTGTGAGCCCCACGAGCTCAAAGCCGTGCTCTTACCAACGCTGTCAGGACCCCGACTCAATGCCACATAGATCTAGCATGTAACACTTCATATCACTTTGCGGCCTCACGCACGGTATTCCCACGGGTGTCGCCTTACCTTTACCCGGGACCGTTTGCGTCTTTTGGCACACGTATATGACAGTGTCGCTAGCATCCATATGATAAGGAGCCCGGGCTGACATGGCTAGTCGTAAACCCAAAGTGGCACAAACTTACAGGGACATGCATCCATGACCCAGCATCGAACGTGTCGGTCATCAGCGAGTGAATCCAGGCTGTAGCACTGGGCTAGCAGGACTCCGGTGAACCGGGCTGTAGCGGGCTAACAGGACTCCGGTATTCATCGCGTGACATTTCCCCGAAGGGACAGACACAGGAACGAAGAAGGACACATGCCGGCCAGCCTAAGTGTTCCGGAGCAGTAGCAAGCTACCATGGCTCGGTGGAAACACTAGGAGACATTTCCCAGTAAGAGAGGCTACTAAAGATAAACAACTAGATGGTCAGATCCCACACATACCAAGCATTTCAATAGCATACACACAATATGCTCGATATGTGCAAATACAACATGGCATCACAACATGACTCTACGACTCAAGTAATTTATTCAATAGGCTCCGAGGAGCGAGATATTACAAACATGGGTCTCATGACCCAACAATCAGAGCATACAAATCAAAGCACAAGCGGAAGCTATCATGTCTGAGTACAGACATCTATAAATGAAAAAGGCTGAGAAGCCTGACTATCTACCAAATCCTGCCGAGGCACAAGATCGTAGCTGAGGTAACAAGCTAAACGTCGAAGACCACGCGGAAATACTAGTGAGACTGAAGTCTCTCTGCAAAAACATAAAATAGGCAAACGTGAGTACAAATGTACCCAGCAAGACTTACATCAGAACTATCTACATATGCATCATTATCAACAAAGGGGATGGTGGAGTTTGACTGCAGCAAGCCAGCTTTGACTCGGTGGCTATCCTGAACTACGACTGCAAGCGACTCTTTTGAGGTGGCGCACACGAGTCCACATATTCACCATATCAATACACCACTATGGATCCGCTCCCGTCTCCCTACGAGAACGCCATCCATAGCACTCACGCTTATCTTGCGTATTTTAGAGTATCCACTTTCACTTGTCTATGAACTGATATAAGCAACCCAGAAGTCCTTTTCCGCGGACACGGCTATTCGAATAGATCATATTAACCCTGCAGGGGTGTACTTCTTCACACACGCTCTCACCACTTACCGCCGTTTACACGACATGTACTCGGCAACCTTCAAGCGGAAGCCCAACGTGGGTGTCGGCCACGGCCTGCCTAAACACTCGAGTCTCTAGTCCAGGTTTATCGCCTATTCGGGTTCCATCCATGAGGAGATCCGGCCGGAGTTTCGCTCACAGCCCCAAACGATGTGAACAGGGTTCCGTGTCACCAAACGGGCGCCCGGTTTACCCGGCCACGTGCCTACCGCATCACAGCCCACCCCTACGGTCAGCGCTGCGCACGGCCTCCAGCATACTACAAACACCAGAAACTACTTGCAACTCCTGGACAGAGGACAAGGGTGATTAAGAAGCCGAGAGGGTCCATTGGTTTCGGGCCCAATGCGTGGTAGTAGCTGAATCATGGATCACAAACACAGAACTCAGTTCCTGAGGACGGCTGCAATGAGACAACCCACCATGTACTCCTACATGGCCTCTCACCGCTACCTTTACCAAATCGTGTTCATACACTTAGCTCACACACAGTAGGACAGGTTCACACGCCTCTGATTCATCCCCGATGAATCAGACCTGACTCAACTCTAAGCAATAGCAGGCATGACAAACAAACATGAATGAGTAGGCACATCAGGGCTCAAACAACTCCTACTCATGCTAGTGGGTTTCATCTATTTACTGTGGCAATGACAGGTCATGCAAAGGATAAAGGGGGTTCAGCTACCGCAGCAAGTAACAGATGAATCGGTGTTGTCCTAATGCAGTAAAAGAGAGCAGGTGCGAGAGATTTGGATTGTATCGGAATGAACAAGGGGGTTTTGCTTGCCTGGCACTTCTGAAGATAGCATTGAGTCTTCATCAGTGTCAACGATCACATCATCGGTATCACGTCTATCGAGAGGGGACAAATACCGGCAACACAGAAGGGAACACAATCAATGCAATGCACAATATGATGCATGCTATGACATGGCAAAATGAATGTGTTTTGGGCTAATGCATCTAAAACCAGATTAAATGAAGTTGGTTTGAATACAAGATTCAAATTCAAACCCCATATGTGATTATTTAAATGCCCTTTACTTCATTTGCCCTAAACAGTAGTGATAGGTTGTTCTAACATGCATGAAAATTGTACAGATGGATTCCTTGATTTTTTCTGATAATTTTTCATATATAAATTATTTAATTTGGAGTTACGGTTGAATTTCTATGATTTATTGAAGTTTTAGGCATTTTCTGGAATTTCCTCATTATTTTTAAATCCAGAAAATGAGTTATGACATCAGCACTGCGTCATGCTTGCATCAGCAAGTCAACAGGGCTGCCCCGGGTCAAACCTGACGTGTGGGGGCCACACGTCAGTGACACAGGTTAGACAGGGGGGTTAGTTTAATTTAATTAAAGATTAGGGCACTAGGGCCCACATGTCAGTGGCTCTGGGGTTAGATTAGGTGGTGATTAGCTTAAGCTAATCACCTGATGGCGGGGGCCCACCTGTCAGTGTCAGCAGAGGGGGTAGTTAAGATAAAATAGTTAAACTA
>NC_041388.1:35114902-35155080 GCF_002162155.2 Triticum dicoccoides
GGTCAATGTGGTCAGACCCACCGGCGGCTTGACGCCGGCGAGGCCAGACGCGGTGGTGCGCGTCGGAAACCAACTACAGGGGCTCTTTTGGCACGCAGGAAGCAGCTACGGGGAGAGGGTGGAGTGGCGCATCCAACGGTGGCGGTGGCGGAGGCTGGGGTGGCCGGAGCTGCCGGCGGCAACCTCTTTTGCGGCTGCCGGAGTTCGGGCAATCTCGGGGTCGGGGTTAGGGAGCACGGCAGGAGGAGCTGGGGCGTGCTACAGACTCCTGAGATCATGGTGAGCACGTCAGTGGGCTCGGATACGAGCTGGGGTGGCTGTGGCCACGGCCACGCCATGGCCGGCGGCGAGAGATTCTCGGGCAAAGTGGTGGGGCTAGCTAGAGAGGGAGGTGGGGCACGGGGTCCGGCGAATCGACGGAGGGGAGCTTCGGTGGCCGGCGACGGAACGGCGATGGTGGCGGCGTTGCAGGGCTTCCGGAAGGCCGTGGGTCGGTGGGAAGGAAGGAGGGGGTCGAGGCGGAGCTCGTGGGTGTGTCGGAGAGGCTAGGGGTGGCCGGTGGCCACGAGAGAGCTCGTCGGCGGCGGCGGGTGTGTTCGGTGGCTGCGCGCGAGAGAGCCAGAGGAGGAGAGGAGCTCGGGGAGAGAGTGAGAGGCCTGGGGGGGGCGCGTGGCGTCGCGGACGGGGTCCAGGGCAACGAGAGGAAGCAGGAGGTGGCTAGGGGGGGGGGAAGCAGGAGGTGGCCGAGGCAGCGTCGGCGAGCGCCACGCCTCGCCTCTGTTCGTCCTCCTGGCAGAGGAGGAAGAGGACAAGGGGGGGAAGGAGGTGGGCTGGGCCTGCGTGGGCTGCACAGTGTTGGGCTGTGGGTGGCTGCCAGGTAAGGTCCAGGTAAGGTTTCTCTCCTCTCTTTTATTTCTATTCTGTTTTATATTTTTCTATTTCTGCAATTTGTTTTTGATTTGTTTTAAAATATCAAATCATTTTATAAAATCCTGGAAATAATTATGGGTACTTACTGAATTATTTCAGTGACCCTTATCAATTTCCAACATTTATTTGAGCATTTAAATTATTTATAGTATTTAAATGCCCAACGTCAAATACAATATGATTTAATTCAAAAATCCAAAATGACCTAAGAATATAATCATCATTTTTGGCAGAGGTTTCCACCTTAACCAGAAATCATGAACTTTTCTTAGGAACCTTTTGGGTTTATTGAAAAGATTTTAATTCACCCTAGTTGAGTTGATTTAATGCTAGGGTTTGAACATCCCCATTTCAATCTTAGGCAAAATTTAAACATGATGCAAACATGAAGCTAGCCTAGAGCACTACCAGCAGCTAGGGATGTGACAACTGACAAATGTTTCGAGTTCCTGGCAAGTTTCATAAAGGAGCGGCATTTGTAGAAGCCATGGCAAAAAAAATTATGCTCCAAAGCAAAATCCATTATGGAGTGCTAATTTTGTTTTTCTCCACGACTTTCAGGAATGTCATTCCCCGATGAAACTTGGCAGAGGCACGGGCCAAGGTTTAGCACCAAATTTTTTAACATTTGTTGAATTTTTTGTTCAGTTTTTTAAGATTTTACTATTCATGTTGAGTTCATATGAGCTCAAACTGAGATAGGGACTTTCCAACACTTTTTTGATGAATGCAAATCGCATGCACATATATGTGATATTTCTCTTAGCATTTTTATATGTTATTCACATTTTTTTGAGTTAGTATAAATTTTTCAAACTGACGGTCAATCGGTCAAAGGGAAAAAGCATAAGACGAGCAAAGTGGTTTGGGCGGGAACAAGTGTTTTCAAAAACTAGGGGTAAACCTGCCAAGTGTGGCCCAACTAGGGGCATAAAAATCATTTATCCCAATATAATATCGTATATATTTTTTATTTGTAAGATAGGATACTAATTTACATATATTTTAGAAATTTCTATTTAAAATAACTCTGTTGGGGGGTTGGTAGTCATGTGCACCAGATTTTTTTGAAAAAGGAGGATGACCCCGGCCTCTGCATCTGGGCGATGCATACGACCACTTTATTAATTATTCTCACAAGACCTTACAAAGCCAAACAACAGCAAGACTAAAGCCACCGTCTAAGCAACAACTGTTGCTAGACCTATCCAGTTGATGAAGGGGTGCAGATAGTATGAGCCTAATACCATACAGACATCGCAGCCAAACCTAAACATCTAAGACCTGAGGTCCCAACCAGGACGCCTACCTGGTATGGGGCACCTACCAGTCCGGCGCACTCCTCGACCAGGACGCCTGCCGGGTATGAGGCCGCCGCAGCCACCTGCCACCAATCCATCTTCAGAGATGTACTGTTGCATGTACCGTGCCAGGTCTCTCTATCATTGACGCCTGACATCTTCGTCGTCCTGTGCGAGTCCATCCTCCCATAGCAAACTCTGAATGTGCACTGCGCCATGCCGTCAAGATCCGTCGCCATCGGTGTGTAGGATGAATCACTGCTCCACCAAAGAATTCGTCCTCTGGTCCCTTGATCACGTATGTACCTCCAAGAATGACGCCCCCAAGGGAGGAACGACACCAGAGCGCCGCCGTCATCCGATCATCCGAGCTAGGTTTTCCCCCAGAGGTTGCAGAGAGTGGCCTTGAACTTCTCCACGGCGATGCCTTCAAGAAGGGAACAACGCAGATAGCGCCGCTATCGCCGGCCTTAGCAGACGCCGAAGGCAAGTTTTCACCCAGATCAGTTCAAAGGGATCCAACTCTCATGCACGGGCCGCCGTCACAACTAGCGAGCACCGACAAATCAGCGAGCCGCCGGCACCACCGCATCCAGATCACTGGCCACGCCGGGCCGCCGCCATCCCCGCGCCGTCCGGGTCAGAGACGGGGCCGCCGACCGTGCACAGGGACCATCGCCGCCTGCACACGCTGGAGCGCCGCCAAGAGCCCAGCGCCCGCCACCGCTTGCCTAATCATGTATTGAAATATACGGTCGCGCTATTTGTCACTAATTCCAGCCAACTAGTATATGTTTCTTAAAGTATGAATAATTTTATATAGTACGTTAGTATTTTGCTAAAACTATGAACATTTTAAATCATATATAATCATGTATTGAAATATATGGTCGCGCTATTCGTCACCCTGGGTGAAGAATTACACACCCCATCCCACCCCACGACCAACACTCTAAAAGGTAAGAAATAAATTCTTGAGGTAAGATTAAACCAGGAGGGAAACTGGTGTTCCACCGCAAACAAATGTGGGTGAGGTAATCTTACGCTATAAAAACATGATGGTGTTGTAATTTTACGAGAATGTGTAGGGAGGCATTACTGACATTTTTTTAATAGAATGAGACTACTCTCCAGAACCATTGCCGTAAGAAACATAGACTTGCAAGGTAAATTTACCTCGCGCATGCAAGTACATAATTCTGCACGGGATGCATTGCATGATCCTTCCTTTTGTGTCAGGTTGATTTCTTCAAATATCTTCTTCCACTCCCAGAGAAAGAACGACACAAATTGGATGGCCGAGACTTCTCTTTACAACTGCTTCAGATCAAGGCTAATGCATTCTAAAGTTTATCCTTTCCTTCTCACCAGCTATTTTTATGACTTCCTCATGAGGCACCATTGATTTGACCATTGATGTAGTGGAAATCTTATTTGGGATATATTTTAGGGTATCTGCAATTGCATCCTCAACCATTCGAAGGATTTTTACATTCCTGAAATGACCGTATTTGTATCATATGAACACAACATCACTTCTTTTTATTTTCTTTTTTGCAGGGAAACACCTATTCTTTAATAAGAGTACTGTTATCTCAAAGGGACTCATGCCAAACTTCATAAAAATACACTGAAGAATTTACAGTATCAGTTCTAAGAAACACAGAACTAGAATTTTCAGGGTCAGCTCTCAAGAAAACAGAGATGAAACTCTGTACATGGCCTCAGAGAGCATGCTGATAGCCTCACTACCGACTTAAATACACTCTCAGCCCGGAGAAAATAGCAGGAACGCGATTCAGAATGAAGACAAGCAGCCTACAACTCTCCAGGGCTAAACCTCATCAATGATAGGCTCAAACAACATGTCAGCAAAACTCTGTTCTGTCAAAGATTCTGACACTGTGTTCTGTTCAAATTTCCCAATGTATTTATCACCATTATCAACATGCTATTATCAGGGTACTTGAGCTACCTAAAATGTAAATAAATCTCATATATATATATATATATATATATATATATATATATATATATATATATATATATATATATACACACACACATACATAAACACTATTCTGATCACGGGATCAGAATAATATTCTGATCACAACCTGACCTGCCCCGCTAGTAGTACGTTGAACTTCCCTATGAAGTAGGTTGAACTTCCACCAACATTGCCCAAATGGGGCTTGTGATATACCGTTGGAAAGCTATGGACCCCAATATCATGACCCAACTTAAATTTTTGGCAAAATATAAGCGGTTTAAGAGCAGTTTTGAAAACCGTTTTTTCTTCGCACAAAAAACGTGAATCGTATTTTCAATCGCATTTCTAAACCATTTATCGGTATGAGACATATAATATGGCGTTGAAAAGCTGCTGCAAAACCGCTTCTTCCACATGTTGAAAGTTTTATCTAATTCCCTATGGTTAAAGAGTAACTTGAAAAAACGTAAAATTTCGTAAACCGAATAGCTGAGGTCGATTTTTTGATGTCATTTCTAAACGGCTAATCCAATGGAGGCATATGATACGGTGTTGGAAAGCTTATGTAAATGCGCTACTTTTTCATGTTGAAAGTTTTTTTTCTAATTTTGATGGTTTAAGAGTAATTTAGAAAATGACCCAAGTCCTACCGAGTTCGTATTTTCGAGCTAATTTTTTAACCATGCATCCAAATGCAGCAAATGATATGGCGTCGGAAAGCTTGAAGAAATGCGAAAATATTCGTATATATTGTTTCTCCTGATTCATTATGGTTTTATGTCAGTTTTGAAAATGGTTAAAAACATATTTTTGCCGTAATTTCTACAAAGTTTATCGGAATGGGGCAAATAATATACCGCTGAAAAGCTACGGAAAATGCGAAACTTTTTCATGTTGATGGTTTTCTCTGAATCCTGGTCGTTTTCAAGTAATTTCGAAAATGGCGAGATCATTCGTTCTGCCTTTATCGCAAAACAAATTCTTCGAAAATGCACCGCGTGAAGAACCTGAACTTCTTGGCATGTCTACTTGAACTTCACTCTGTTTTTCACGTGGTTTTTTTGCTCTTAGCTCTCCATCCACTCACCGGAATTGAGCAAGTGATATACAAGTGGAAAGCTGCTCTAAATACGCAACTTTCCCGTGTTGATCATTTTTTCATACTCGCGACAATTTTAAAAGTTTTTCATCTGATATTCATTCAGTGTAGGAGGTGAACTTCCTGCTGTTTTTACGTTGAACTTCTGTGACGTATTTTTCATTTGTAATTTTCTCATCCATTTTGTCAGTGTTACACAAATGGTATTTCTTTTGTACAACTCTCTCTCACAATATTTTTTTAACTTTCTCTGACCGAGGACTTGAACTTACACAAATGATATTTCTATCGTTTTGAAGTAAATTAGAGAAATGACGAGATCATGATTTCTTCCTTCATTGCGAATGGAAATGCACTGCGTGAAGTAGTTGAACTTCTCGGGCATGTCTGTTTGAACCTCACTCTGTTTTTGACGTGCTGTTTTTTGCACTGCGTGAAGTAGTTGAACTTCTGGGGCATGCCTGTTTGAACTTCACTCTGTTTCACTTTATTGTTTTTTACATGAAATACACACCATGTAGTACGTGAACTTCTGGTTATTATCACTTTGAACTTCTCTCTGGTTTGAGAGAATTATTTTAAAACACAAAACAACATATTTTTATGTATTTTGGACATCTAAATACACGGTGAACCTCTCTCACAAGAATTTTTTTAAACTTTTCCTCGCCCAGCACTTGAAACTTCTAGCAACCATTTTTTCCGTTTATGAGTTGTTTTTAGAAGTGCAAAAAATGGCGTTGTGTTTTTTATTTTTTGAACAAGTAAATCCTAGGTTTTAATAAACTCTGAACTTCTCTGTTATTTCAATTTGAACTTCACCTTTTTATATTTTGAGTAAAGAATTGTATTGGATTTTTATATGTGAAAAATCGAACATGGAAATACAAGGTGAACCTCTCTCACAATAATTTTTGAACTTCTCCGGACAGAGCACTTGAACTTCTTTCAACAAACCTTTTAAGCTTTTATTTTTCTATACTTTTTATTCTCACCTGAAATGCATTCCTTGAAGTACTTGAACTTCTCATTGTTTTCACTATGAACTTCTTTCAACAGGTAAGAATTTTTTGAATACACCAAAATGTGTTTTAAATGTTATACATGAAAATTTTAAACCGTTCATCGAAATGTGGCACATAATATACCGGGTGGAAAGCTTACGTATCGCAACAAGTATTTCATGTAGACATGTGTTACAAATTCGTTGCCGTTTGAGAGCAGTTTTTAAAATGGCAAAACAATGTTGTTTTTTGACTTTTTTCAACATGTAAATGAATGACAAACTTTTTTTCAATGTTGTGTCACTCTTTTCAAACTTTTTTGTCTCTTAATGCACTGGGGTTTCATCTCCTAACTTGTTTCTCAAACGACTTACCATTTTTCTAGCTGATGATATGATACATAGTGAACTAGTACACCTAGTTCATGGTTTTTCCACTGGTATTTTTTATTAAATGCAGAAGTTCTGATTGTTTGAACTCCTCTGTTGGTTATATATGAAGTGCGCAACATGATTCCAGAGTTCCATTTTCCTTTTCAAAATATAGTACATGAACTTCCATTTCTGTTTGATAATATAAAACTTCAAAAATGTTCAACTAGGTAGCGCAAATACAATATGGATTTTACTACCGAACAACAACTAGATGCATATCATCAAAAAAAATCTTTTTTGACTAAAATTTGCATAAACACGAGCCACGTACTGCATATATTCTCAGGCATAGCAAAACTTTGTTTTCAGGCATTACATCAAGCAAATACATCACATGTCAGCGACAAATCAACAACAGCGGTACCAGCCACGCACGGGTAGCTTCCCACTTGCACCTTCTAGCTCACCGTCATCTGTAAGACAGAATGGCTATTAAGAGTAATGCAAAGAAGATGCTGGAGAAGAAGTTCTCAGGAGAATAGGGAGACGTCCATGGGGAGGTGCGCCAGCGAGGGGAGGACGGGCGGCACACATGGGGGCTGGTGGTGGATGCCGGCGCTGATGTGTGGGAGGAAGGAGGGGGAGGGCAGGCCACGCCAGAGCACATGGAAGGTCACACCGAAGCGGAGGACACCGCCTGCCGAAACCTCTCTCGCAGACGGGCAGAGGGAAGGGGAGGCCACGAACGGGGCGTGTCCTCTTTCTACGGCGGGCTGAGCTGGTTTCGGTTGCCGAAGGGTGGACGGGGAGGCGCCCGTGTTCGGGGCAGAACAACAGGGAGGCGTGAGGCGCAGGGGGTCATCGCCAGAGGAGGAGCTGGGCAACGTCAGGGGCAGCCTAGGTGGCAGCGGAGGCGCGGCGGCGTACCTGAGGTAGGTGACGGGGTCGCGCGCCGGCGCTTCATGGCGGGAGCCGGCGCCCGGTCGTACGCCGGTGCTTGGTGGTGGCAGGCGGCGGTGGGATCAGTCCCGGCTGGATCAGGGGGAAGGAGGCCGTCTGGTGGCCGGATCCGGGGGCGGTGGTGTCGCGGCGGCCAGATCCCGGGGAGGGAGCGGCGTGTCGGCCGGATTTAGGAGTGGTGGCAGCGCGGTGGATGGTTCCCGGGGAATTGGAGGGGGCAGTGTGGGAGGTGCGGGACTGGGTGGTTTTTTTTTCTCAGTGGGTTCGGGAGTTCGGGGACGCCTGTTCGGGCCCTATATAGAGAGTTGTGATCCAAAAGTTATTTTGATCCCGGGATTAGAGTAGTGTCACTCTCTCTCTATATATATAGTGTTACTTTCTAAATAAATTATTCTTCACCCTAGGTAATCTTACGATCACTTTCTAAATAAATTACGTTTACAATATAAATAGTTACATGCATACTGATTCAATATGTAAAATTTTGTATAAAAAACAAAAATGCAGGTTATAGGACCAGAAAAATCACATTTTATGTATGTTTTACATTATGTTTTTACATTCATAATTTTACGTAACATAAATATTTTTTACGACGAGTACATATTTTCTTACGTTCTCTTTTTATGTATGAAATACGACATAATTTACGAAACATAAAAATACGGTGCATTGATATCAAAATAGAGAGGGGGTGAAGAATAACTATTCCTTACCCAGGGACCCTATTCGAAGCGTGAGTGTAGAATAGCGTTACTATATATAAGAACTTTTGACCGAACCAAATACAAATCTTCTCTCATGAGAAGACTGATAAATTAGTTAAATCAAAATTATCATAGACTCAGCCAATACTGGAACTGAAGATAGAGAGATTATTCACATAAAGCCTATATGCACACGAAAAGAATTATCCAATCTCAAAATTTTCTGCATCCAGAACATGGTTAATCAACCAATTACAGCTTGTATTACAGATTTCTATACAACACATTTAACATGCATACTCTCCTAGAACTAATTATGACATCTACTACTTGTCAGAATAGATTTTGGGTCAGTACGATAACCAATCAAGGTACTCGATATGTTGCACATCTAGTCGAAGCCTGACTGCTTTGCTCTCTGCCTTTGAGAGATGATGAACTTAAACATCAGATGGAAGAGTTGCCTCTTGTTAAACTTGTGTCGAATATTATTGTATAAGGTAGGTTATAGTTGGACTTGGACTTGGACTATGTGTAGACAGGGTTAGAGTTGTGTCCTAATAGGACACTTGTATCCCAGGCCTCTCGTATAGTGGGGGTAGACACACAATGTAACCTATGCCAACATAATAGCACGGGCACGCGGGGGGAGCCGGCGGCGTGTGCAGGCGCCCGGGCAGCCGGGTTGAGGTATTGTGACGGTGTCACGGGGAGGAGCGCCCGTAGTCAGGCCCCAGGGATGTAGACATGATGGTGAATCTCGTTAACAAATCTCGGTGTCATGCTCGTGTGATTGCTTGATCCTTGGTAGGTCGACGGAGTGCCTCGGATTATTCTAACAAGTGGTATCATGATCAAGGTTCGATGTCCAAGATTATGGGTCTGTTGATCTTGAGAAGAAGGAAAGCCGACGTGAAAGATGTCTGTGGTACAGCGGCGTGTGTGAGGACGATCGTGAGAAGTCGGTTAGTACAAGAAGCAGTCGGAAGTGCGAGCAGCAAATCGATCTAAAGCGGCGGCGCCGTGTTCCACGGAACTTGGCGAGATCAGAACGGGTCGTGGTATGTAGCATCGTGTTGTACGACGGTTAGCGACTAGTCGTGTAGCAAGGTGGCCTGGTGCGGCCCAGGAGGGTGGCAAGGCCCAGTCGGGCTGGCGACGGCTGCTCAGGGGCCAACCGCGTGGAAGCCCATCGGGTGAAGTTCAAGGTCAACAGGCTGTGCTCGGGTGCAAGGCGAAGGCCTGGCGAGGTTCATGCACGGGCATGTGTGGGAGCAACTAGTTAATGAGCGCTCCTTCGGGAGCCTCGCAACGATCAGCGCCACTTGGCGCGCTCTCAGCCATCTGCCACATGTCGCGCTCTGGACGCTCCCTTCGAATTTTGTTTTTTATTTTTCCGCACGTGTTTTCGGATTTTTAAACGGGTTTTTTCCGGGTTTTTTCGACGTTTTGGTTTTCCCCTGGTCTTTCTTATCTTTTTGATCAAAAAAATTTGAATTTTTTTTGCGCGAAAAAACACGTTTTCTTTTTTCTTTCCTTTTGTGAAAGTCACGGTTTTTCTTCTGTGAGAGGCACGGTTGTGCTTTAGCAAGAGTCATGGCCGTGCCTTTCGGAAACGAAAAAAAAATGCGTTTTCTGTTTTTTTTTCTTTCGCGAGAGTCACGGTTTTGCTTCCGCGAGAGGCACGGTTGTACTTTCGCGAGAGTCATGGCCGTGCCTCTCGGAAAGGGAAAAACAAAACGCGTTTTTTCTTTTTTTTCTTTCGGGAGGAAAAAATACGCGTTTTCTATTTTTTTTTTCGCGAGAGTCACGGTTTTGCTTTCGCGAGAGGCACGGTTGCGCTTTCGCGAGAGTCACGGCCGTGCCTCTCGGAAATGGAAAAAAACGCGTTTTCTATTTTTTTCCTTCCACGAGAGGCACGGTTGTGATTTCGCGAGAGGCACGGACGTGCCTCTCTCGGAAAGGGAAAAAAACCATGCTCGTGGTCCGGCTTTTTCGCCCGGTTTTTTTCGTCCGGTTTTTTCGTGAAAAAAGGTTTGTCAAAACCTATCAACATCGGATCTAGTTTTGAAGATCTCGACGCGAGGAATCCAACGGTGAAAACGGTTCGAGATTTGGACGCACGGTTTAGGAGATAAAACGTTTTGAATAAACGGATTTACGAAAAAAAGGAAAAACTCCCAGGTTGCGACAAGTGGCACGCTGCATGTGCGCCACTTGTCGCGACCTGGAAAAGTGGAGTGTTCTTTGCAACGAGTACTCCTTAATTAGTGATTTCGGGCATGTGTGCAGCAAGGCTGCAGCCGAAGTTGATCGATTTGCACGGCTGTGCAGTACCGCAAGTTTGTGGTGTGGCCATGTGGCGTTGACTACTGAGTCGAAGGACACACACACAAGATTTGTTGTGAAAAAGAGAGGCTACGCAAAAGACTGGTGCTATCCATCGGAGGATAAGTAGGAAAAGCTAATTGAACTACAGCCTACAGGAGCACGTGGTGAGATTCTGGAGTTTTCCACTGATCTTCATGGTGAAGTGTACACGGGAAGACTTATGTAGTGGAGTTTGGCTTTATCTCTTTGTACATGGTAGTGTACGAGGATGGTAGCGTGAGAGTCTGTGAAGTGCGTGGCAAGGATGACGATGTGCGTATAAGGCTCGAAGAAGTCTGGAGCATGTTGTGACAGGATCATGCAAAAACAGGGCGTCAAGCAATGCGCGGAGAAGTGTGGGGCGGACACGACGCGGGGTGAAGCATGGTTGCAGTCGGATAACTTTGGCTGGGTCAGACTGGACTGTCTGACGGATCGACGGGGATGCCGGTCAAAGCAGAAGACAGTGGTGATTTCAACTACGACGACATATGAGCATAATGCTGATGGTGGCCGACTTCTGGGGCGTGGAAACACGTCGTTCAGGCCTGAGGGCTTGTACGACTTCGACAGACTATGGCGCGTGGTTGATTCAAAAAGGTGCACATGAGAGATTGAAGTCGACAGGGCGCAGGAGGGTGGCACGTACAACCACCATGGAGTTGTTGGAAATATGAGCAATTTACCAAATGATTTTATTAACAGAAATACTAGATAAAGCATGACTAATATAGAAGAGATAAAACAAGTCATGCGTTCTGACAGAGAGAAGGTAAATAGCTTCTGCATATATGAACCGTAGCCTATCATATCTAAAGCAGACAGTATATAGCAAGTAGCATATATGAAGTAGAACCTAACATGTGTAGGACAAGGACTAAAACAAGGAACTGCGGCAGAACCTTTAACAGGAAAGACAAGAACACGTAAGGGACAACAGCAGCAGAAGTGCTGGACTTGGGGTCGGTGTCCTCGCCTGCCATGTCGTCGAGGAGGTCGTGGACGTCGGGGAAGAAGTCGTCGTCGGGGAAGTAGTCGTCGGCGACCGGATCGTCCGTGATGAAGCAGCCAGTAGTCGCGCTGAGCGCTACCCAAAAACCTTATCACCCTTCTCCCGTACAGGACTCAAAAGGTGCAGTTTCGGAGGCCTACTGTCCCGACCTGCGGTGCACGCCGCAAGCCGGGATGGGGAAGATCGTAGCAGCAGCGCAGTGCTCAGGAACTTTGTGGCGAGAGGAAGGGGATCTTCTGGTGTGTCTCTCTGGAGAGGAGCGACCTCTCTTATATAGGCACAGGAGAAGGACACGAAGAGGCTGCGGCGGGAGGTGAAGCAACGAAGGGAGACGAAGCGAACAGGCAGCGGCCGAAGAGGCGCGCCGTTCGAATTCAGTGTCCACTACAGAAAAACGTTTCAACTCCCACGTGACCTTTCGTATACCGTCATGCGTGGCAAAAATTTAGACATCGGCTCGGCTCATTCCCGCAACCTGCGTCGCGTCGTGACGAGGCTTGGCGTGGCGTGGCGTGGCGAGGCGGGCGGCGAAGGAGGAGCGCGCGTGGATATCCCTCTTATTCCCATGCTCGTACAAGTGGGGAAAGAACCTCCCTTATAAGGAGGTCCAACTCCCACTCAACTAGCAATGTGGGACTAAACTTTAGTAGTATCCCTTGCCTTGCATAAATGGGCTAAGTGGGCCTCTAGGATTTATTAGGAATTTCTGAAATAGTTATTGGGCTGCCCAAAATAGACTAAATTCCAGCAACCCCCCACCAGATCCCAGAGGCACACAAAAATTTGCCTTTGGTTCCAAAACACTGTTTTATATACCGGTACTGCGGTGGAGACTGTTAAGTTGAACTTCCACCTAGAACTCTATGCTACACTAGTAAGCAACTTGACCAGTGGACTGGGCCTTGAACTGCAAGTTTTTTGCGAATCTAGTTTCACATAAAGCCTTGACCGATACGTGGCTACCGCGGGTCTTCCCCGCGGGTGGAGCTTATGCGCCAGACTCCATGACCTTTCATGAGTTTACTAGAGAGAACCCTACTCTCATAGATTGCGACGTTTGACAATCAGACTCATATAGGTGTGTTCTTCAAAAGATGTTCTGCAGGATAACATCTCTTCTTAAATAAGCCACTTAGAACACATTAAGATATACATCAACATGCCATGCAGATAAGGAGAGTATTGCATCTTCATGGAGTGGTATTGTGAATAGTAAGGATACTCTCCTCTCAGTTGACCAACAGCTTGTCTTCCACATCTAATTCATGGGATCTCCGATCACAAAGAATAGGTTACCACTGTGAACAACTCATATTGTGGGTCTCATACCCATCTCCCTCGATGCATTATCTATCACATTACGTGATAGACCCTTAGTAAAAGGATTTTCCAGATTTTTAGACGTTTGGATATAATCCAATGCAATAACTCCAGAGTTTTTCATTTTTCTGACAGACTTTAACCTTCTCTGAACGTGTCTTGATGACTTCATGTTATCCTTTGAGCTGCTCACTTTCATGATCACAGTTTGATTGTCATAGTTCATAAGGATACCCGGTATAGGTTTCTCAACAAACGGTAAGTCATTCAAGAGCCGATGAAGCCAATCTGCTTTGACCGTAGCTGTATCTAGTGTTGTGAGTTCTGCTTCCATTGTTGACCTCGTTAAGATGGTCTGCTTGCAAGACTTCCAAGAAACAGCGTCACCTCCATGAGTGAATACATAACTGCTCGTGGCCTTTATTTCATCAGCATCTGAGATCCAGTTTGAGTCACTATACCCTTCAAGCACCTTTGGATGCCCGGTGTAGTGAATTCCATAATTTGCAGTGCCTTTCAAATAACGCAAAACTCTCTCTAGAGCTTTCCAATGCACATCTCCTGGTTTTGAAACAAACCGACTCAGTTTGCCAATAGCAAAAGAGATGTCAGGTCTTGTAGCACTGGCTAAGTACATAAGCGAGCCAATAATCTGAGAATACTTCAATTGGTCTCTAGCAATTCTTCGATTCTTTCAAAGCAACACACTAGCATCATATGGTATTGGAGAGGGCTTGCAGTCACTATAGCCAAAGCGACTCAAGATCTTTTCCACATAGTGAGATTGAAGCAATGTAATCCCACCATCATCGTCTCTCAACAACTTGATGTTCAGAATGACATTAGCCACTCCTAAATCCTTCATCTCAAAACGACGAGATAGGAAATCCTTGACCTTCTGAATAACATTCAGATTGGTTCCGAAAATCAGTATGTCATCAACATACAAGCACAGGATAACTCCCTCGCCCCCACCATGGCGATAGTACACACATTTGTCAGCTTCGTTCACAACAAAGCCTGCAGCTGTTAAAGTTCTTTCAAACTTCTCATGACACTGTTTGGGTGCTTGCTTAAGTCCGTACAAAGACTTCAGCAACTTGCACACTTTCCCTTCCTGGCCATCTAGTACAAACCCATCTGGTTGTTCCATATAAATTTCCTCGTCCAACTCTCCATTTAGAAAAGCAGTCTTAACATCCATTTGATGAACGAGAAGACCATGCGAGGCAGCTAGTGAAAGTAGAACTCGAATAGTGGTCAGTCGAGCCACAGGTGAGTAAGTATCAAAGAAGTCTTCACCTTCCTTTTGGGTATAACCCTTAGCCACGAGCCGAGCCTTGTACTTTTCAATAGTACCATCAGGCCTAAGCTTCTTCTTGAATGCCCATTTGCATCCTATAGGTTTGCACCCATAAGGACGATCAGTTATCTCCCAAGTTTCATTTGCCAAGATGGAATCCATCTCGCTACGAACCGCTTCCTTCCAGTAGTCAGCATCTTCAGATGCATAGACCTCTGAAATAGAACTGGGAGTGTCATCTATGAGGTACACAAGAAAATCATCACCAAAGGACTTTGCAGTCCTCTATCTCTTGCTCCTAATAGGAACTTCATTGTTCTCCTCCATAGGACTTTCAAAGTGTTCCATCGAAATTGTGGGTTCGGTAATTGTAACCGGTTCCTGATTCGATGAACTAGGCATCTCCTGATTAGATGAGGTAGCCATATCCTTCATGGGAAAGATATCTTCAAAGAAAGTCGCATCATTCGACTCCATGATCGTACCGACATGCATGTCAGGTACCTCAGATTTTACAACCAAGAATCTATAGCCAATGCTATGAAAAGCATATCCCAGGAAAACACAATCCACAGTCTTTGGTCCAAGCTTCCGCTTCATTGAAATTGGAGCATTGACTTTCGCCAAACAACCCCATGTTCGCAGATAAGAGAGTTTTAACCTTTTCTTCTCCCATTCCTCGAATGGAGTTATCTCTTTGTTCTTTGTGGGGACTCGGTTCAGGACATGACATGTTGTCAATATCGCCTCCCCCCACCATGCCTTGGAGAGACCCGATGTGTCTAACATGGCGTTAACCAAATCAGTTAGAGTACGGTTCTTTCTTTCGGCCACCCCATTTGACTGAGGTGAGTAGGGAGGCGTCCTCTCATGGATTATACCATGTTCCGCACAAAAAGCATCAAACTCATTGGAAAAATACTCTCCACCACGGTCGGACCTAAGCCTCTTGATTTTTCGATCAAGTTGGTTTTCCACTTCAGCTTTGTAGATCTTCAAAAATTTCAAAGCCTCATCCTTAGATTTCAGAAGATACACACGGCAGTATCTAGTGGAGTCATCAATTAACGTCATGAAATATTTCTTTCCACCTTTTGTCAACACACCATTCATTTCACATAGATCTGAATGTATGAGCTCTAGTGGTGCAAGATTTCTTATTTTCGCAGTCGTGTGAGACTTACGAGGTTGCTTAGCTTGCACACACACTTGACACTTAGATCCCTTGACGGTGGTGAAACTAGGGAGCTATATGAAAATAAACAACACCACATGCTCTGCTATATGAAGATCAAAATTATAATCAACTGAAGCTGAACTTTTAAGGCAACTACAATGGTTAATTCTTTCATTGTCCCAATCCGAAGAGGCTAGCTATGAAGACAACCACGAGAAACAAGTACCACTAATCCACTATATAGACGTTGGTATCCCAAAGATTGTTGTAAGTTGTAAAACTAGCCTTAGAGCTCACGCAGCAGACACTGCACATTTGGCATCTAAATCTTCATATGTTGCAAGACAAACAATAATGAAACTCCTCATCTACAGGCCTAACTGCCACCAAGAATGTGTCACAAGATCCGCTAGACACATCTATGAACAATCAGTACCCAAAACAATCAAGGTAAGCAGACCAAGATCAAACATTCTGGAGGACCAAGGCGACCCGACCATACCAGCAGGCACATCGACAGGCGTGGGGACTAGGGAGTGTAAACAGTATGCGAGTTGACCGGTTGACGCACCTTGTGGTTCTGGACGATGGATCAGACGCGAAGGTCGTCGTCCGTGGTGGTGAGGCAATGGCGAGCATGGACTACTAGGTGTGGACGACGTCAGAGAGCAGCAAGCGGATTGGCTCCGACTGCTGCCCCGCCATGTTCTTGGTGGTGATGATGAGCAGGTGTGCTCCACCGCTCCAACTGGTGCCGCAGTATGACGTCGTCCGAGCTCGCTTGGTGGAGTAGCGCCGCCGTGGCCGGCGGACAGGAGGAAGCGGCCATGGTCGATGCAATGCCACGCCGACCACCACCCGCAGATCCACCGCGTCGCTCGAACCGCTTGCAGTCGCATCGCCAAATTTGGGGAAAGGGATAGCGGCAAAAAATATTGAGATTGCCCAGCTACTACCCATGCGGCGTGGGGTTTATTTATTTATTATTTTTGTGTGAGTTGGAAGGGTCGTGCCGTTTTCCAAACAGCCCATCAACAAGGGGGAGGGGCGGTGAAATCTTGGCTCGGTGGATGGGCTGGTGTGAGGAATTACTTATTCCTCACCCTAGGTTATAAATAGAGTTTGTATATATAAAATATATAGATAAATTCTTAAAGCATTAACATGTTTATATACTACATTAATATTTTTGTTAGAATTGTGAATATTTTTAAACCTATGTAAGGATTTATTAAAATATATAAAAAATTAAAAAATTATTAAAGCATGAACACTTTCATGTACTACATTAATATTTTCTTAAAACATTGAACAATTATAAACTTACTGGTAAAACAGCTCGTTCTCTACAACAAGAGAGAAAAATACCGCATGCTGGCTAATACAGTAACCATGAGTCATGACCCTAATAGATCCATGTCTTTATTTCAACATGAGA
The DNA here is from genome assembly GCF_002162155.2 of Triticum dicoccoides. NCBI lineage: Eukaryota > Viridiplantae > Streptophyta > Magnoliopsida > Poales > Poaceae > Triticum > Triticum dicoccoides. The sequence continues at coordinate 35,131,891 of NC_041388.1, forward strand.
TCTCATGTGTGGTGCCGCTTATATATCCTCCTTCCCACCGTCACCGACGGTGGCCTCAATGCTCACACAACAAACATGCCTGTGTGCTGCAATGGGAGTGAAAAATGTCCCACATGCTAATACAACAAGTATGACGAGAGTAAAAAGAAACATGACACATCACTAACCCAATAAGCATGGCTCAAGATCGACTCCCCCTCCACCTCCCATTCTCACACAAGTCAACTGATACCTAACTAGCTGCTTATCCTCCTTCCTTTTCCCACTGACTCTCTTTGTGTGCTTTTGTAACTGCAATGAACATAAACACATTAAGAACTGAAGTATTAATTAAAAACCTATTGTCTATAATATTATCATGATATACATAAGTTGAAAATCTTATGAAAAAATGATTTGTTGCAAATTAGTTTGCTACAAAAGAACTAAAGGAACAAACTAAGTATGATGAATCATGTTTATCTAATAAAATACTAGGTAAACATCGGTGATGGGATCTATCTAAATGATCAAAATAAGCATTAAAATGCTGTGAAAATTTAAAAGGAAAATGTTTGGAACACACATGCTTTACTACATTGAATTTGGCGGATTTTTATTTTATTTTGTGGCAACGGGTGGAGAAATTAAAAGACCTAAAAATCTACAGAGAGGCAAATTAAGTACATGACTATATATGGATGTCAAAATTCAAATCAAAATTGCAATAGCAGATCCATTTTCACTACGATAATAATGTAACCATGCCAATATTGGCATTAGTTATGAAACCATTTTAAAAGATTAGATGAAGATTACAAATACTATATGCAATCCACATACCAGCATTATGATATATTAAGTTTGCTCATATAATATAATTTTAGAAATAAGTGCAGATTGGTCTATTGAAAGTTGGCATGCATAAACTACAAAGAGAGGCCAACGTAAATGAATCAGTTCATTTGTTAGAGGAGTGCTTCTGCTTCGTGGCGAATGATGCTGCCACCACCTTCACTTTGAGCTCAGGAGCAAAGAAATTCTCCACCAGCTTGCGCATCCCCTTCAAGCGCTTTTGCAATTAGATTTGTATAAGATGAACAGTACCTAATAAACTTGACGAACCCTACTTTCCTGATCATGAAATTTTTGAATAAGTTGCACGTGGCAGCGGCGGTGGTCCCCGGTTGGTCTCATTTTCCGATTTACTCATGTGTTCGGGACTCCGGCCCCAGGCATCACCAACTTGTTTTGTCGCATGTTCTTATTTCCATGTCTACAAGATTGATGTGTGGATCATTTTGTCTAAGAATGATTGAGTATGACAAGGTGAGAGGTAATAAGAAAGAGAAGGGAAGAAAATATAATTGTACCACAGAACCATAGAAGTGAGCAACAGGAGAACTGCTAAGACCGCCAATGCTATTTTAACTGCATATGTGCACCCCTTTCTACCCGCCCATGCAAACACATGTCAAAACTTTGATGTAACAACCAATTGGTCGTAAAATACATATGCAGATGCATTGGTGTCATTGCATTCTGTCACCATTATTTTGCATGTGTGTTCTTTCAAGAAGAAACAACTGACTCCCATGTCGCTCGGGAGGGGCAACCCGTGAGATCCAATTTTGCCGCCGCCAAGTCTCCCTCTCAAGGAAGCCGCACGCCCCACCGTCACCGATGGCAGTTGCCGCAGTGGTGGCTGGGATTTTCCCTTGGGCGTGGTGCTCTGTCCCAGCAGTGTGCTCTCTCTCACGGTGGCTTGTTGTTGAATAATTAGGCATTTTCCTGTTTAGTTTAATCCAGAAAAATAATGGATAAAACATGAATAGCAATATATTGATGAAACTAGAAACTAGCAACAATTCGTTGAGACTACTCATGCAAGCAAAATCATAAGCAAAATGCATCATATCCATGTCAATTGCTATTAGCAATAAACCAAATGCTACCCCTAACAGTGAGGATAAGATGGCATACAGCGCAGTAGCAGAAGGTGCGGATGTCCCGATTGTCATGTCGCTGAAGAGGTCGTTGACGTCGGGGAAGAAGTCGTCGTTGGGGAACTCGTCGTCAGTGATGTCGCTGTTGGCAGCCACGATGAACAAGATTCCAGCAGTCGCGTAAGGACGCTCCCCAAAAACCTGAACGCCCCTCTCCCGTACCGGATCACAAGAGGCGGGGTTTCGGAGGCCTGCTGTCTCACTTCCCGGTGCACGTCAGGAAGAGAGATGGGAAAGAGATAGGTGGCTCAATGCTTTGGAATGAGACGAAAGGTTGTTGTGCTACTTGGAACAATAGAGGAGCGACCTCTTATATACGTGAGAAGAGTTGAAACTGGCCTTCATTAGTAGAAGAGAAACCGGTGCAATAAACACCATTAAACAGACGCACTAAAAACCATTAAGGAGAGAATAAACGAGCGCACTAAAACTCACACGAAGTGTTCAGTTTCTTCTCCCATTTATGCGTAGATTGTTTCAACTTTCTTCTCGTGTGATAAAACAGCGCATACACGTGGCATTGGTCAATTTTCCACACAACCTTGTCATGCATGGATGGGCCACATGAGCCTCTGGGATTTACTTTGAATTATTGACACAAAATATGAATTATTATATGGGTTATGCCCAATAATTCCAACAATCCCCCACCAGATCCCAGAGGCACGTAAACTTGCCTACCATTCCAAAACATTGTTTATATACCGGTGTTTCGGTGGAGACTGTTAAGTTGAACTTCCACCTAGAACTCCACGCTACACTCGTTCAGAACTTGAACAGTGGACTACGCCTTGCACTGCAAGTTTTGTGCAAACAAGTTTCACGTAAAAGCCTTGACCGATACTAGACCGCTGAAAACTTTCCCGCGGGTAGGAGCATATACATCATACTCCGGGGCCTCTTCATGAGTTTTTAGAAAACACCCAACTCTCATAGACCGCGACGTTTAACAGTCTAACTCATATAGGTGTGTTCTTTCTAGATGTTTTGTAGGACAACATCTTTGCCTACCCAAGCCATGCAGAACACATTAAGATAAATATCAGCCTACCATACAGATTAGGAGAGAATTGCATCATGGCGGAGTGGATTTTTGTCAAATAAATATTCTACTCTCAGTTATCCAATAGCTTGTCTCGCCAATTCTAATTCACGGGATCTCCGATCACAAAGAATGGGTTTCCACCATGAACAACTTATGTAGTGGGTCTCAATCCCATCTCCTTCGATGCATTGTCTATCACATTTCGTGATAAACCCTTTGTGAAGGGATCTGCCAGATTCTTCGATGTGTTTATATAGTCCAACGCTATAACTCCGGAGTTTCTCATGAACCTGACATATTTCAGTCTCCTTCTCACGTGTCTTGATGACTTCTTATTATCCTTAGAACTGTTTACCTTGACGATCACTGTTTGATTATCACAGTTCATTAGAATAGCCGGTATTGGTTTTTCAACCACCGGCAAGTCCATCAAAAGTTCTCGAAGCCATTCTGCTTCAACTGTTGCAGTGTCTAATGCTATGAGTTCTGCTTCCAATGTTGACCTTGTTAAGATGGTCTGCTTGCAAGACTTCCAGGAAAGAGCAGCACCACCAAGTGTAAACACATAACCACTTGTCGCTTTAAGCTCATCAACATCAGATATCCAATTTGCATCACTATAACCTTCAAGTACTCTTGGATACCCGGTATAGTGAATTTCATAACTCGCAGTACCTTTCAGATAGCGCATTATTCTCTCAAGTGCATGCCAATGAACATCTCCCGGGTTTGAAACAAACCAGCTTAGTTTACTCACAGAAAATGAGATGTCAGGCCTCGTAGCACTAGCTAAATACATAAGCGAGCCAATGATTTGAGAATATCTCAATTGATCTTTTGTTTCTCCTTCGTTCTTCCGAATCAAAACACTCGGATCATAAGGTGTCGGAGAAGGTTTGCAATCTGAATATCCAAAGCGACCCAGAATCTTCTCCACATAGTGAGACTGCAAGAGAGTGATCCCACCATCACCACCTCTTAAAAGCTTGATGTTCAAGATAACATCAGCTACTCCAAGGTCTTTCATCTCAAAGTTTTGATTCAGAAAATCTTTCACTTCCCGAATGACCTTGAGATTTGTTCCAAATATAAGTATGTCATCAACATACAAACATAATATAACTCCTTCGCCCCCACCATGGCGATAGCACACACACTTGTCGGCTTCGTTTGCAACATAGCCCGTAGATGTCAAAGTTCTTTCGAACTTCTCATGCCATTGCTTAGGTGCTTGTCTCAAACCATACAAAGATTTCAACAATTTACACACTTTTCCTTCATGACCATCTACTACAAAAACATCGGGTTGTTCCATGTAAATTTGCTCCTCCAACTCTCCATTTAGGAAAGTTGTCTTAACGTCCATTTGATGAATGAGAAGATTATGTGAGGCAGCCAATGAGAGTAGTACTCGAATGGTGGTCAATCTGGCCACAGGCGCATAAGTATCAAAGAAATCTTCACCTTCTTTTTGGGTATATCCCTTGGCTACAAGCCGTGCCTTGTACTTTCCATTTGTACCATCGGGCCTAAGTTTTTTCTAAAACACCCACTTACACCCTACAAGTTTACACCCATAAGGACGATCAGTGATCTCCCATGTCCTGTTAGCCATGATAGAATCCATCTCACTACGCACAGCTTCTTTCCCGTAGTCAGCATCAGAAGATGCATAAGCTTCTGAAATAGAAGTCGGAGTATCATTCACGAGGTACACAATGAAATATTCACCAAATGACTTTGCAGTCCTTTGTCTCTTGCTCCTTCTAGGAACTTCATTGCCATCCTCCTCAGGAATATCCATGTGTTTTTTCTCGGAATGTTCCAATGGAACAGTAGGTCCAGGAGTTGCCTCTGACCTCTGACTAGATGAGCTAGGCATATCCTTCATAGGAAAAATATCCTCAAAGAAAGTCGCATCATTCGACTCCATGATGGTACCAACATTTATGTCAAGTACCTCAGATTTCACCACTAGAAATCTATAGCCAATGCTATGGAAAGCATAACCCAGGAAAACGCAATCAACTGTTTTTGGCCCAAGCTTACGCTTCTTAGTAATTGGTACATTGACCTTCGCGAAACAACCCCAAGTCCGTTAGTAGGAAAGTTTAAGCCTTTTCCTTTCGCATTCTTCAAACAGAGTAATCTCTTTATTCTTTGTGGGAACTCTATTTAGGACATGACCTGTAGTCATCAAAGCCTCCCCCACCATTCCTTGGAAAGTCCCGCTGTATCTAACATGGCATTAACCAAATCAGTTAGAGTTCGGCTCTTTCGTTCGGCAATCCCGTTTGACTGGGGGGAATAGGGAGGCGTCCTCTCATGTATTATACCATGTTCCTCAAAAACTAAATTGAACTCGTTGGAAAAATACGCTCCACCGCGATCCGACCTAAGCCTTTTGATTTTTCGATCGAGTTGATTCTCTGCTTCGGCTTTATAGATTTTAAAGTAGTGCAAAGCCTCATCTTTTGTTTTCAACAAATATATCATGCAATATCTAGTAGAGTCATCGATTATAGTCATGAAATATCTTTTTTCACCTTTTGTCAACACACCATTCATCTCGCAAAGATCTGAATGTATGAGCTCAAGTGGTGCCATATTCCTCGCCTCAACAGTCGTATGAGACTTGCGGGGTTGCTTTGCTTGTACACAAACTTGGCACTTAGAACCTTTGACAATTGTAAATTTCGGGATTAAACTCAAATTTGCTAGCCGCATCATGACACCAAAGTTAATATGACAAAGTCGTGAATGCCAAACATTTGATTTGGTTTCACTGCAAACATGATTAATAACTTTAGTGCAAAAGTCTGACAAAGATAAGAGGAACAAGCCTCCGCTCTCATAGCCTTTCCCAACAAATTGTCCACACTTAGATACTACAACCTTATTGGACTCAAATACCAATTTATAACCATCTCGACACAAATGAGAACCGCTGACGTGATTTTTATTTATAGCATGGACATGCTGCATGTACTTCAATCGCACGATCTTTCCCGAAGTAAACTTCAGATCGACCGTACCAACACCATGAACAGAAGCATGTGTCCCATTTCCCATCAGCACGGGTGTAGTTCTTGCGACCTGATAAGAAGAAAACATGTTTATGTCAGAACACACATGTACATTGGCACCGGTGTCAATCCACCAATCTGGAGAATGACATACTGAAAGAATGTTAGGAAATTTACCATACCCGACATCTTTCATGTCAACATCGCTAATAACAAAATTAGCGGTCTTGCTACTGTTCTCATTCTCACGCATGTCCCAGCGATCCTTGCAGGATGAAGCCCAATGTTCTTCACTGCCACATACATGGCACTTTCCTTTCTTCTTATAAGTATCCTTCTTCTTCTTGAAGTTGACAGGTTGTGGGGCTTTGTACTTGCCATCAAATTTTCCTTTGCCCGCATAATTATTTTTGTTCTTCGGTTTGTGGTTTTGGAAATTTATCTTTTGTACCAAATTGGCACTAGTATTCCCCTCATAGAAACGAGCACATGTGTCTATTGCCCTCGCCTTCTCTTCCACATCAAGAGTGCCAATTAGATTGACAACAGTAAATTCTTGCCTCTTATGCTTCAGAGAGGTAGCAAAATTCCTCCATGAAGGTGGAAGCTTGGCAATGATGCCTCCGGCAATGAATTTGTCCGGTAACACACAATTGAGATCCTCAAGTTCTTTAATGAGCGACTGAATCTCATGAGCCTGCTCAACAACGGAGCGGTCATCAGTCATCTTGTAGTCATGGTACTGTTCCATGATATACAACTCACTTCCTGCGTCTGCGACTCCAAACTTGGCTTCGAGCGCATCCCACATATCTTTACCGACCATGATGGTCATGAATGGATCGACAATATTGTCGCCAAGAACACTCAAGACAGCACCTCTAAAGCGGGTGTCTGTAGCCTGGAAAGCTTGCTCCTGCTCAGCAGTCAGCTCTCCCTCTGGCTTGCCTTTAGAGGCATGAAAACAATTCATGGTGGTAAGCCAATGAACTGCCCTCGCACGCCACCTCTTATAGTTCACGCCCTCAAATGGTGCGGGCTTGAGAGTTGCAGCAAAAGCAATAGGAGAAAATTGCCTACACATATCAGGTTTTTGGATTGTTGAATAATTAGGCATTTTCCCGTTTAGTTTAATCCAGAAAAATAATGGATAAAACATGATTAGCAATATATTGATGAAACTAGAAACTAGCAACAATCCATTGAGACTAGTCATGCAATCAAAATCATAAGCAAAATGCATCATATCCATGTCAATTGCTATTAGCAATAAACCCAATGCTAACCCTAACAATGAGGATAAGATGGCATACGGCGCAGTAGCAGAAGGTGCATATGTCCTGTGAAGGAAATATGCCCTAGAGGCAATAATAAAGTTATTATTTATTTCCTTATATCATGATAAAAGTTTATTATTCATGCTAGAATTGTATTAACCGGAAACATAATACATGTGTCAATACATAGACAAACAGAGTGTCACTAGTATGCCTCTACTTGACTAGCTCGTTAATCAAAGATGGTTATGTTTCCTAACCATGGACAAAGAGTTGTTATTTGATTAACGAGATCACATCATTAGTTGAATGATCTGATTGACATGACCCATTCCATTAGCTTAGCACCCGATTGTTTAGTATGTTGCTATTGCTTTCTTCATGACTTATACATGTTCCTCTGACTATGAGATTATGTAACTCCCGTGTGCCGGAGGAACACTTTGTGTGCTACCAAACGTCACAACGTAACTGGGTGATTATAAAGGTGCTCTACAGGTGTCTCCAAAGGTACATGTTGGGTTGACGTATTTCAAGATTAGGATTTGTCACTCCGATCGTCGGAGAGGTATCTCTGGGCCCTCTCGGTAGTGCACATCACTTAAAGCCTTGCAAGCATTGCAACTAATGAGTTAGTTGCGGGATGATGTATTACAGAACGAGTAAAGAGACTTGCCGGTAACAAGATTGAACTAGGTATTGGATACCGACGATCGAATCTCGGGCAAGTAACATACCGATGACAAAGGGAACAACGTATGTTGTTATGCGGTCTGACCGATAAAAGATCTTCGTAGAATATGTAGGAACCAATATGGGCATCCAGGTCCCGCTATTGGTTATTGACCAGAGATGTGTCTCGGTCATGTCTACATTGTTCTCGAACCCGTAGGGTCCGCACGCTTAAGGTTTCGATGACAGTTATATTATGAGTTTATGCGTTTTGATGTACCGAAGGTTGTTCAGAGTCCTGGATGTGATCACGGACATGACGAGGAGTCTCTAAATGGTCGAGACATAAAGACTGATATATTGGAAGCCTATGTTTGGATATCGGAAGTGTTCCGGGTGAAATCGGGATTTTACCGGAGTACCGGGAGGTTACCGGAACCCCCCGGGAGATATATGGGCCTTAGTGGGCCTTAGTGGAAGAGAGGAGAGGAAGCCAGAGATGGGCCGCGCGCCCCTCCCCTCCCTTGGTCCGAATAGGACAAGGAGAGGGGGCCGGCCCCCCTTCCTCATCTCTCTCCTCCACGAATCCTATTCCAACTAGGAAAGGGGGGGAGTCCTACTCCCGTAGGGAGTAGGACTCCTCCTGGTGCGCCTCTCCTGGCCAGCCGCACGCCCCCTTTGAGCCTTTATATACGGAGGCAGAGGCACCCCCTAGAGACACAAGTTGATCCACGTGATCATATTCTTAGCCGTGTGCGGTGCCCCTTCCACCATAGTCCTCGATAGTATTGTAGCGGTGCTTAGGCGAAGCCCTGCGACATTAGTACATCAAGATCGTCACCACGCCGTCGTGCTGACGGAACTCTTCCCCGACACTTTGCTGGATCGAAGTCCAGGGATCGTCATCGAGCTGAACGTGTGCTAGAACTCGTAGGTGCCGTAGTTTCGGTGCTTGATCGGTCGGGCCGTGAAGATGTACGACTACATCAACCAAGTTAACTCTTCCGTTGTCAATCTACAAGGGTACGTAGATCACACTCTCCCCTCTCGTTGCTATGCATCACCATGATCTTGCGTGTGCGTAGGAATTTTTTTGAAATTACTACGTTCCCCAACAGTGGCATCCGAGCCTAGGTTTTATGTGTTGATGTTATATGATGTTATATGCACGAGTAGAACACAAGTGAGTTGTGGGTGATATAAGTCATACTGCTTACCAGCATGTCAAACTTTGGTTCGGCGGTATTGTTGGACGAAGCGGCCCGGACCGACATTACGCGTACGCTTACGCGAGACCGGTTCTCCCGACATGCTTTACACATAGGTGGCTTGTGGGTGACAGTTTCTCCAACTTTAGTTGAACCGAGTGTGGCTACGCCCGGTCCTTGCGAAGGTTAAAACAGCACCAACTTGACAAACTATCGTTGTGGTTTTGATGCGTAGGTAAGATTGGTTCTTGCTTAAGCCCGTAGCAGCCACGTAAAACTTGCAACAACAAAGTAGAGGACGTCTAACTTGTTTTTGCATGGCATGTTGTGATGTGACATGGTCAAGACATGATGCTAAATTTTATTGTATGAGATGATCATGTTTTGTAACCGAGTTATCGGCAACTGGCAGGAGCCATATGGTTGTCGCTTTATTGTATGCAATGCAATCGCGCTGTAATGCTTTCCTTTATCACTAAGCGGTAGCGATAGTCGTGGAAGCATAAGATTGGCGAGACGACAACGATGCTACGATGGAGATCAAGGTGTCGCGCCGGTGACGATGGTGATCATGACGGTACTTCGGAGATGGAGATCACAGGCACAAGATGATGTTGGCCATATCATATCACTTATATTGATTGCATGTGATGTTTATCTTTTATGCATCTTATCTTGCTTTGATTGACGGTAGCATTAGAAGATGTTCTCTCACTAAATTATCAAGAAGTGTTCTCCCTGAGTATGCACCGTTGCGAAAGTTCTTCGTGCTGAGACACCACGTGATGATCGGGTGTGATAGGCTCTACGTTCAAATACAACGGGTGCAAAACAGTTGCACACGCGGAATACTCAGGTTATACTTGACGAGCCAAGCATATACAGATATGGCCTCGGAACACAGAGACCGAAAGGTCGAGCGTGAATCATATAGTAGATATGATCAACATAGTGATGTTCACCAATGAAACTACTCCATCTCACGTGATGATCGGACATGGTTTAGTTGATTTGGATCACGTAATAACTTAGAGGATTAGAGGGATGTCTATCTAAGTGGGAGTTCTTAAGTTATATGATTAATTGAACCTAAATTTATCATGAACTTAGTACCTAATAGTATCTTGCTTATGTATGTTTGATTGTAGATAGATGGCCCGTGCTGTTGTTCCGTTGAATTTTAATGCATTCCTTGAGAAAGCAAAGTTGAAAGATGATGGTAGCAATTACACGGACTGGGTCCGTAACTTGAGGATTATCCTCATTGCTGCACAGAAGAATTACATCCTGGAAGCACCACTGGGTGCCAGGCCTGCTGCTGGAGCAACACCAGATCTTATGAACGTCTGGCAGAGCAAAGCTGATGACTACTCGATAGTTCAATGTGCCATGCTTTACGGCTTAGAACCGGGACTTCAACGACATTTTGAACATCATGGGGCATATGAGATGTTCCAGGAGTTGAAGTTAATATTTCAAGCAAATGCCCGGATTGACAGATATGAAGTCTCCAATAAGTTCTATAGCTGCAAGATGGAGGAGAACAGTTCTGTCAATGAGCATATACTCAAAATTTCTGGGTATAATAATCACTTGATTCAAATGGCAGTTAATCTTCCAGATGATTGCGTGATTGACAGAATTCTCCAATCACTGCCACCAAGCTACAAGAGCTTCGTGATGAACTATAATATGCAAGGGATGAATAAGACTATTCCCGAGCTCTTCGCAATGCTGAAAGCTGCGGAGGTAGAAATCAAGAAGGAGCATCAAGTGTTGATGGTCAACAAGACCACTAGTTTCAAGAAAAAGGGGAAAGGGAAGAAGAAGGGGAACTTCAAGAAGAACAGCAAGCAAGTTGCTGCTCAAGAGAAGAAACCCAAGTCTGGACCTAAGCCTGAAACTGAGTGCTTCTACTGCAAGCAGACTGGTCACTGGAAGCGGAACTGCACCAAGTATTTGGCGGATAAGAAGGATGGCAAGGTGAACAAAGGTATATGTGATATACATGTTATTAATGTGTACCTTACTAATGCTCGCAGTGGTACCTGGGTATTTGATACTGGTTCTGTTGCTAATATTTGCAACTCGAAACAGGGACTACAGATTAAGCGAAGATTGGCTAAGGACGAGGTGACGATGTGCGTGGGAAACGGTTCCAAAGTCGATGTGATCGCGGTCGGCACGCTACCTCTACATCTACCTTCGGGATTAATATTAGACCTAAATAATTGTTATTTGGTGCCAGCATTAAGCATGAACATTATATCTGGATCTTGTTTGATGCGAGACGGTTATTCATTTAAATCAGAGAATAATGATTGTTCTATTTATATGAGTAATATCTTTTATGGTCATGCACCCTTGAAGAGTGGTCTATTCTTATTGAATCTCGATAGTAGTGACACACATATTCATAATGTTGAAGCCAAAAGATGCAGAGTTGATAATGATGGTGCAACTTATTTGTGGCACTGCCGTTTAGGTCATATCGGTGTAAAGCGCATGAAGAAACTCCATACTGATGGACTTTTGGAACCACTTGATTATGAATCACTTGGTACTTGCGAACTGTGCCTTATGGGCAAGATGACTAAAACACCGTTCTTCGGTACTATGGAGAGAGCAACAGATTTGTTGGAAATCATACATACAGATGTATGTGGTCCGATGAATATTGAGGCTCGTGGCGGATATCGTTATTTTCTCACCTTCACAGATGACTTAAGCAGATATGGGTATATGTACTTAATGAAACATAAGTCTGAAACATTTGAAAAGTTCAAAGAATTTCAGAGTGAAGTTGAAAATCATCGTAACAAGAAAATAAAGTTTCTACGATCTGATCGTGGAGGAGAATATTTGAGTTATGAGTTTGGTGTACATTTGAAACAATGCGGAATAGTTTCGCAACTCATGCCACCCGGAACACCACAGCGTAATGGTGTGTCCGAACATCGTAATCATACTTTACTAGATATGGTGCGATCTATGATGTCTCTTACTGATTTACCGCTATCGTTTTGGGGTTATGCTTTAGAGACGGCCGTATTCACGTTAAATAGGGCACCATCAAAATCCGTTGAGACGACGCCTTATGAACTATGGTTTGGCAAGAAACCAAAGTTGTCGTTTCTGAATGTTTGGGGCTGCGATGCTTATGTGAAAAAGCTTCAACCTGATAAGCTCGAACCCAAATCGGAGAAATGTGTCTTCATAGGATATCCAAAGGAGACTATTGGATACACCTACTATCACAAATCCGAAGGCAAGACTTTTGTTGCTAAGTTCGGAAACTTTCTGGTGAAGGAGTTTCTCTCGAAAGATGTGAGTGGGAGGAAAGTAGAACTTGGCGAGGTAACTGTACCTGCTCCCTTATTGGAAAGTAGTACATCACAAAAACCTGTTTTTGCGACACCTACACCAATTAATGAGGAAGCTAATGATAATGATCATGAAACTTCAGGACAACATACTACTGAACCTCGTAGATCAACCAGATTAAGATCCGCGCCAGAGTGGTACGGTAATCCTATTCTGGAAGTCATGCTGCTAGATCATGATGAACCTACGAACTATGAAGAAGCGATGGTGAGCCCAGATTCCGCACAATGGCTTGAAGCCATGAAATCTGAGATTGGATCCATGTATGATAACAAAGTGTGGACTTTGGTTGACTTGCCCGATGATCGGCAAGCAATCAAGAAGAAGACTGACGCAGACGGTAATATTACTGTCTACAAAGCTCGACTTGTCGCAAAAGGGTTTCGGCAAGTTCAAGGGGTTGACTACGATGAGACCTTCTCACCCGTAGCGATGCTTAAGTCTGTCCGAATCATGTTAGCAATTGCCACATTTTATGATTATGAAATTTGGCAGATGGATGTCAAAACTGCATTCCTGAATGGATTTCTGGAAGAAGAGTTGTATATGATGCAACCGAAAGGTTTTCTCAATCCAAAGGGAGCTAATAAAGTGTGCAAGCTCCAGCGATCCATTTATGGACTGGTGCAAGCCTCTCGGAGTTGGAATAAATGTTTTGATAGTGTGATCAAAGCATTTGGTTTTATTCAGACTTTCGGAGAAGCCTGTATTTGCAAGAAAGTGAGTGGGAGCTCTGTAGCATTTCTGATATTGTATGTGGATGACATATTACTGATTGGAAATGATATAGAATTTCTGGATAGCATAAAGGGATACTTGAATAAGAGTTTTTTAATGAAAGACCTCGGTGAAGCTGCTTACATATTAGGCATAAAGATCTATAGAGATAGATCAAGACGCTTAATTGGACTTTCACAAAGCACATACCTTGACAAGATTTTGAAGAAGTTCAAAATGGATCAAGCAAAGAAAGGGTTCTTGCCTGTATTACATGGTGTGAAGTTGAGTCAGACTCAATGCCCGACCACTGCAGAAGATAGAGAGAAAATGAAAGATGTTCCCTATGCTTCAGCCATAGGCTCTATCATGTATGCAATGATGTGTACCAGACCTGATGTGTGCCTTGCTATAAGTCTAGCAGGGAGGTACCAAAGTAATCCAGGAGTGGATCACAAGACAGCGGTCAAGAACATCCTGAAGTACCTGAAAAGGACTAAGGATATGTTTCTCGTATATGGAGGTGACAAAGAGCTCATCATAAATGGTTACGTTGATGCAAGCTTTGACACTGATCCGGACAATTCTAAATCGCAAACCGGATACGTGTTTACATTAAACGGTGGAGCTGTCAGTTGGTGCAGTTCTAAACAAAGCGTCGTGGCGGGATCTACATGTGAAGCAGAGTACATAGCTGCTTCGGAAGCAGCAAACGAAGGAGTCTGGATGAAGGATTTCATATCCGATCTAGGTGTCATACCTAGTGCATCGGGTCCAATGAAAATATTTTGTGACAATATTGGTGCAATTGCCTTGGCGAAGGAATCCAGATTTCACAAAAGAACCAAGCACATCAAAAGATGCTTCAATTCCATCCGGGATCTGGTCCAGGTGGGAGACATACAGATTTGCAAGATACATACGGATCTGAATGTAGCAGACCCGTTGACTAAGCCTCTTCCACGAGCAAAACATGATCAGCACCAAGGCTCCATGGGTGTTAGAATCATTACTGTGTAATCTAGATTATTGACTCTAGTGCAAGTGGGAGACTGAAGGAAATATGCCCTAGAGGCAATAATAAAGTTATTATTTATTTCCTTATATCATGATAAAAGTTTATTATTCATGCTAGAATTGTATTAACCGGAAACATAATACATGTGTGAATACATAGACAAACAGAGTGTCACTAGTATGCCTCTACTTGACTAGCTCGTTAATCAAAGATGGTTATGTTTCCTAACCATGGACAAAGAGTTGTTATTTGATTAACGGGATCACGACATTAGTTGAATGATCTGATTGACATGACCCATTCCATTAGGTTAGCACCTGATCGTTTAGTATGTTGCTATTGCTTTCTTCATGACTTATACATGTTCCTATGACTATGTGATTATGTAACTCCCGTGTGCCGGAGGAACACTTCGTGTGCTACCAAACGTCACAACGTAACTGGGTGATTATAAAGGTGCTCTATAGGTGTCTCCAAAGGTACATGTTGGGTTGACGTATTTCGAGATTAGGATTTGTCACTCCGATCGTCGGAGAGGTATCTCTGGGCCCTCTCGATAATGCACATCACTTAAAGCCTTGCAAGCGTTGCAACTAATGAGTTAGTTGCGGGATGATGTATTACAGAACGAGTAAAGAGACTTGCCGATAACGAGATTGAACTAGGTATTGGATACCGACGATCGAATCTCGGGCAAGTAACATAACGATGACAAAGGGAACAACGTATGTTGTTATGCGGTCTGACCGATAAAAGATCTTCGTAGAATATGTAGGAACCAATATGGGAATCCAGGTCCCACTATTGGTTATTGACCGGAGACGTGTCTCGGTCATGTCTACATTGTTCTTGAACCCGTAGGGTCCGCACGCTTAAGGTTTCGATTACAGTTATATTATGAGTTTATGCGTTTGATG
Organism: Triticum dicoccoides; assembly: GCF_002162155.2. Taxonomy (NCBI): domain Eukaryota; kingdom Viridiplantae; phylum Streptophyta; class Magnoliopsida; order Poales; family Poaceae; genus Triticum; species Triticum dicoccoides. Next base: position 35,147,140 of record NC_041388.1, read on the forward strand.
TACCGATGGTTGTTCGGAGTCCCGGATGTGATCACGGACATAATGAGGAGTCTCGAAATGGTCGAGACATAAATACTGATATATTGGAAGCCTATGTTTGGATATCGGAAGTGTTCCGGGTGAAATCGGGATTTTACCGGAGTACCGGGAGGTTACCGGAACCCCCCGGGAGATATATGGGCCTTAGTGGGCCTTAGTGGAAGAGAGGAGAGGAAGCCAGAGATGGGCCGCGCGCCCCTCCCCTCCCTTGGTCCGAATAGGACAAGGAGAGGGGGCCGGCCCCCCTTCCTCATCTCTCTCCTCCGCGAATAGGAAATCCTATTCCAACTAGGAAAGGGGGGGAGTCCTACTCCCGAAGGGAGTAGGACTCCTCCTGGCGCGCCTCTCCTGTCCGGCCGCCCCCCCTTTGAGCCTTTATATACGGAGGCAGAGGCACCCCCTAGAGACACAAGTTGATCCACGTGATCATATTCTTAGCCGTGTGCGGTGCCCCCTTCCACCATAGTCCTCGATAATATTGTAGCGGTGCTTAGGCGAAGCCCTGCGACATTAGTACATCAAGATCGTCACCACGCCGTCGTGCTGACGGAACTCTTCCCCGACACTTTGCTGGATCGGAGTCCGGGGATCGTCATCGAGCTGAACGTGTGCTAGAACTCGGAGGTGCCGTAGTTTCGGTGCTTGATCGGTCGGGCTGTGAAGACGTACGACTACATCAACCAAGTTAACGCTTCCGTTGTCAATCTACAAGGGTACGTAGATCACACTCTCCCCTCTCGTTGCTATGCATCACCATGATCTTGCGTGTGCGTAGGAATTTTTTTGAAATTAGTACGTTCCCCAACATCTCGATCGTCATGTCGCTGAAGAGGTCGTTGACGTCGGGGAAGAAGTCGTCGTTGGGGAACTCGTCGTCAGTGATGTCGCCGTTCGCAGCCACGATGAACAAGATTCCAGCAGTCGTGTAAGGACGCTCCCCAAAAACCTGATCGCCCCTCTCCCGTACCGGATCACAAGAGGCGGGGTTTCGGAGGCCTGCTGTCTGACTTCCCGGCGCACGCCAGGAAGAGAGATGTGAAAGAGATAGGCGGCTCAATGCTTTGGAATGAGACGAAAGGTTGTTGTGCTACTTGGAACAATAGAGGAGCGACCTCTTATATACGTGAGAAGAGTTGAAACTGGCCTTCATTAGTAGAAGAGAAACCGGTGCAATAAACACCATTAAATAGATGCACTAAAACCATTAAGGAGAGAAGGAACGAGCACACTAAAACTCACACGAAGTGTTCAGTTTCTTCTCTTATTTATGCGTCAATTGTTTCAACTTTCTTCTCGCGTGATAAAACAGCGAATACACGTGGCATTGGTCAATTTTCCACACAACCTTGTCATGCATGGACGGGCCACATGAGCCTCTGGGATTTACTTTGAATTATTGGCACAAAATATGAATTATTATATGGGTTATGCCCAATAATTCCAACACTTGTTCCACAAATGACAGATCCATCTATCCTGTTGTTCCTGGTTGCAGTCAGGTCATTGCTGGCGGCTTCATGGCGACATCGAGGGAGCTTAGTGGTAGGACGCTCAAGGATGAGGGACCTCCAGTTGTGGCATGTGATGGATCTTTGTCAAGGGCTCGAGTATGTGGGTTGTTTCTGGATCCATCTCTGGTAGACGGGACTAGATGGGGTTGTCCGGCCAGGTGGTAATCGATAGTGATGTGCTCCGCCATCGTTGTTGGTCTTTATGGTGACCACTCCGACCTTCGATGACGGCCTCACTACAGATTACTGTGGCTACTGAAAGGTCTTCCTGAGGTTCCTCCGCAGACCTGGTGGTTGATTTCGGCAAATAGATGAAAACTATCGACGACGGCATGCAGAGAGATGGTAGTGTAGCGTCAGGGGTCACACATTGCATGTAACTACCGGGATCGCGGAAGAGTGGTGGCGACAACACAAGTGGCGTCAATGATGGTGCCACTCGAGCACCCGGTCTCGAGCGCAGGGTGAAAGTCTAGGTCTGCTTATACCTGACAATGGCGGTGTTTTTATGTCATTACCTTGTTGAAGGTATTGCTCGGATTTGCTTGGATTGATTCTTCAAGGTGAAAACCTATATTCTGGCCTTAAGTGGCTGGACGTGGATGTACTGTCCAACACCGACGGTCACATGTATCTCACACCGACGATACTTGCTATTTAGGGTTTCCTCTACCGCTCGGCGACCCTCGACGACCCTCGTTCCCGATAAAAAAAGAGGAAGAAGAAGAAAAAAAGAGGAGAAGAAAGAATAGAGGAGAAGAACTCCTATATTCTTTCTTCTCCTCTTTTTTTTCTTCTTCCTCTTCTTTTTTTATCCTCTTCTTCCTCTCATGTTCGACGACCCTCGACCCCTCGGTGACCCTAGACCCCCTCTCGACCCCCTCATGTCGAAGTTATCGGGTAGGGGGTATATCGACAACGACATACCCGATACATACATACATACATATCACATGCATCCATACATATACGAACAAAATTAATATCTACTAATTAACAACCTAAATAAAAAAACTAATACATATAGGAAGAAGAAGAAAAAGAAGAGAAGATAGAATAGAGGAGAAGACTTCCTCTTCTTCTCCCTCTTCTTCCCCTTCTTCCTCGCCTCTCTCATGAATGTCCAACGTTCTCGACCCTTGACCCCCTAAACTAGTTCTCAACCATCGACCCCCCTAAACTAGTTCTCGACCCCCCCTCATGTCAAAGTTATCAGGGAGGGGGTATATCGACCCCCCCCCTCATGTCGAAGTTATCGGGGAGGGGTATATCGACTCCCCCTCCTGTCGAAGTTAACGGGGAGGGGGTATATCGACAATGACATGCATACATGGAAAAAATGCTATCCATCTATACATACATAGCCACATACATATATACATGGAAATAATGCTATGAAAAAAAATATGAACAAAAAAATGCTATGAACAAAAAAAATAATAAACATAAACAAAAAAATACATATATGAACAAAAAATGCTCTGAACAAAAAAACACATATATGAACATCTATACATACATATATATAGCCACATACATATATGTACATTATATATACGAACAAAAAAATGAAAAGAATGATAAACCGGGGTGGCGGCGGATCATAGCAGCGAGGTTGACCGACGAGGGCGACGGCGGGGGCGGCAAGGGCGTCGGCGAGGGCGTCGGTGAGGGCGTCGACGAGGGCGGCGGATGGCTCGGGGAGGAGGGTTCGGGGACAACGGCTAGATCGGGGGCAACACGGGCTCGGGGCGGCGCGGGCTTGGGGACGAGGCGAGCTCGAGGGGTGGCGTGAGCTCGGGGAGGAGGGATCGGGGACGACGGCGAGCTCCGGGGCGGCGCGGGCTCAAGGGCAGCGCGGGCTCGAGGGCGGTGTCACACCGGTTTTCCAATAAAAATATTTATTGAAAAGCCAATCTTTTAAGTCTAGTATGAGAGAAATCCTCCACGCTGGCAGACAAATTCTTGATACAATAAGCCAGTAGCATAAAATATTTTACAGGGTCGAACTACGGTTGCTCAACCAAATTATTACAAGCACGCCAATAATTATACATAATGGCGGACACGACACAGGGGTGTGGAGGCATACTACTGACTCGAGGATGGGACGGTGGTGGAAAAACACAGCGGGGAGAGAAATACAAGACTCTACGTCTGTCATCTCATCGAGCGTCGAGGAGAGGCTCGATGAATTTATTTGGTAGCGGAAGCGGATATAAAACAGTGACCAAATCCAGGGTCGCACGAGACTGACTGGGACTCCTCTAGGTGTCGGACTCGCTATCAAACTCTTCATCCATGAGATCGCCTTCGTCAGCATCTGGCCAAATCAACAAGCCAGTGAGTACTTTGAAAGTACTCGCAAGACAGTTCGGACGTAAGATATGACAAATGCATGCATTGATGCGACATAATTAATTCATCAATGCACACTAAAATAAAATTAACATAACGGGGTAAGAAAAAGGGGAAACGGCGGTAGTCCGCCTGAAATCCCAACATAACATAAATGAAGACCGATCGGGTGTCTGAAGCGACGCCTCGAAAGGTGAACAAATAAAAATAAGGAAAAAAGATGCCACAGTCGGGCGTCCTAGCGACACCTCATAAAGGGCTTTAAAATAAATACCACAGTCGGACGTCTGAGCGACATCACAAAAAGGGCTTTAAAAGAAATGCCACAGTCGGACGTCTGAGCAACATCACAAAAAGGGCTTTAAAAGGAATGCCACAGTCGGACGTCTGAGCGACATCACATAAAGGGCTTTAAAAGAAATGCCACAGTCGGACGTCTGAGCGACATCGCAGAAAGGGCTTTAAAAGAAATGCCACAGTCGGACGTCTGAGCAACATCACAAAAAGGGCTTTAAAAGAAATGCCACAGTCGGACGTCTGAGCGACATCGCAGAAAGGGCTTTAAAAGAAATGCCACAGTCGGACGTCTGAGCGACATCACATAAAGGGCTTTAAAAGAAATGCCACAGTCGGACGTCTGAGCGACATCGCAGAAAGGGCTTTAAATTCACCAGTAAATAATACTCATAATAAACATTCAATCCATGAGAATAAACGGGTTAGTCCATCCACAGGGATAATCATTCAACCGGACTTAGCACTCATGCGATTCACCGGAGTCTCTGTCATCAAAGCTGACAATTGATTAGGATAAGATGGAACGAAACTTGACATGGAAGAGATGATTTGGAGGAATATATGACTCTGCAGAGTTTGTACAAATTTTTTCCCACAACCAACGGATTTCCGTAGTCACGAAGGACTAGTTCCGTTTATGGTATTTCGGAAGAAAACACAGCTAACCGGTACACACCCATCCTACCTCCCGATGCTAGGAATCACCCTAGTCATCGTCCAAGAAAAACTTTTGAGACGGGGAGATCACAATCTCGAATAGCATGGGATCAAATTTATATACGCGCGCTCTAAGGGGTGCCCCCCTCTCGGTCCCAACCGGAAACACCCATGCCCCCTGACCGGATGACTGGCTTTAATCCAGGGCCATGGAACCATCATCACGGCCTCTCCTCTTTGGTGTGTACCATGAAAGTGGTTTGCAACTTACTAAACCATATTCCTTGCGGAAAACATGTGGTACTACAAGGAAGGAAATGATAGGTACTGGACCGATATGGTTTGACACTGAAGTCACATAGTCTGGCGTAAGACTGGCATGCTACAACACTGCCATCGTACCCATCCTCATGCCAACACATGGCCATTCATATTCACATTCATCCACGTACGGATCATTGAACTCACTCACCTTATTTTCACATAAAATAACGTTCATCGGTATGCTTACCAACATGCCATGAAACTAACTAAATGCAAAACATGCCGAGACACTCATCATATCAAAAGTTCAAACATGCTTGCCTGGTTCAGAGTAGTCGGAGCCTAGCTCGGTGAAGTTCGCGGCTCCGTCACCTCCCTCGGTATCTACGGTTTAAAGAAAATAAATGCGCTAACGTAAATACCAAGGAGTGCACAGAAGGTAAACCAAATATTTTTCAAATAAATCTGATAAAAAACTAGACAAAATTTTAAAGAGAACAGAAAAAGAATCAATCAAAAATACTTTTCTGATTAAAAGTTATAAGGGTTTTTGTCCAGGGACTAATCTGTAATGAAACATAAGAATTCCAGGGGCTAGTTTATAAAAACAGAAAACGCTTCGGTAGCGACTACGCCAGCCCGAAGAGAAAACGCATTCTGCCCGAAGGCGCTTCCAGAAAACGATTTGAAAGAGAGAGCAGAGAGGCTGACGGTAGGGTCCCACCCGTCAGGTTCAAATGTTCAAACGGGGCGGCAGAGTTCGCCGGCGCCCGAGAGCCGCGGTGGTCGCCGGCGGCGATCCACGGCGAGGCAGAGAGATCGGAGAGTACCTCCGTGCTCAGGGTACCCTTTCGCGTCAGTTGATGGTGGTGGAGTCGGTCGGCGAGCACCACGTCGACGGCGAGCTCTGCTCCGGCGGACGGCGGCTCGGGTGGTCGAGGGGCTCGTCAGAGAGGGCTGCAAAGGTTAAATTGAAGAGGGGGTCATGCTCCTGGCAGCTAGAGAGGGTAACGAACGGGGTTTGAGCGCCGGAGATGGCCTCACCAGAACGAATCGGGCTGGAGGCCGAGGCGGGGCGAGGCGGCCGGAGCTGGGGGAGGAGACCTCCTCGAGGTCCCCCTAGTGGCCTGGCGGGGTGTTGGTGAGTAGTGGGGGTGCTGCGTGCACGAGAGTGAGCTCGGGACCCCTTTATATAGGCGGTCAGAGGCAGTTGCCGTGAACGAGGATCACCGGCGAGCGATTACGGTGGCGCAGTGCTCGGTCGGGGTGGTTAGGGGGTCGAGCGTCATCACGGAGGTTCAATGGGTCCGTTTTGGTGTTAAACTGGCCGGGGTTTGGGTGTTAAGGGCGAGCTCGACGGAACGGTGATGGCGCGGGCTCGTCGGCGGCGGAGAGCGCGTTCCGTGCTTGCCGGCCACGGTGGCTGTGCTACGGGCGTGCGCTGGCGTGCATGAGGCCACGCGGAGGGCCAGGGAGTGATGGGCGGCGCGGAACGGCGTTCTGCCGTGGTGTGCCTCCTGTCGGCCGCCACGGGAGGTCCCGACGCCGCAGAAGACGCTGGCGAGGGCGAGCCAGCACGCTATCGACGCCAGGAAGGCTCCACGCACGCGTGCGCAGCTTCGGACAAGAGGAAGAGGCGGCGAGGAACGTGCCAAGGGCACTGTGGCCGCGTGACTGAAACTGACGGACTGAAGATGACACTGAAACTGAATTTTCTGAACTTTGAACAGTAACAGTGCCCACCAGGTGTTCGACCGAATGAAATTGGCCTCTGGTGATTTTTCCTTGAGCTGATTTTTGGTGGAGTGGCTTCTCCTTGCTCAAGTAGGCTGCATGATTTTTGGTGGAATTTTTGGAGCAGTGTGGGTATGAATTTCACCAAATTTGGCAAATCTGGTCCAAACTTGCAGAGACTGCATTTTGAAAAATTTGAAAAGAGGAGGAGTGGATCAAGATGGTTCTGGGTTGTGGGTTCAAAGGACAATCCAGGAGAATTGGTTTGAGGTCAAAACTCAAATGAAAAAGTGTACTTGCTTTGAAAATCCCTCAGGCTCCAAATAATTTTCAGAATTGAATTGAGGGGGAAAATAATTAGAGAAAAATCCAAAACTAGTTTGGATTAGTTGGGACAGAGAATTTAGGTTGATCACAAGGGGGAGGGGAGGTTTTGGAGGGGTTTTATCTCATGGGCAAAAATACAAAGCCAAGGGTGGCTTCAAAGATAAGAAAAACCCAAATTTTCATAGAGCTTCACAAAAAAAAAACAAATTAAAAGCTCCCAAAAGAAAAAATTAAATTTTTAGAGGGAACTAACAGAGAAGAAGTTTGCAAAAGATCAACCACCAAAGTTTGAAAGAAATAAAATCCCTGCCAAGGCAAAAGGAGGTTTTTAAGAGGAAGGTTTTTCTGAAAAAGAATTTTTTTTAAAAAAGGTCTCTCCTCAAAACCACAAAGTTTTGATAAAAAACCAAATAAAAACTTTGGAGTGTCACAGGCGGCAAGGGCTCGGGGGCGGCGCGGGCTCGAGGAGCGGGTGGCGGCAGCGACGAGGAGCGGGCGGTGACGGAGACGGTGACCTCGGGGCGGGGACGGCGAGCACGGGCAGCCTAGCGGCGTCGTCGGGGCGGGATCGAAGAACTGAACCAAAATTTTTACAAAGGTGGCTTATATAGATGGAGCATTGGTCACGGTTCATCGCACAAACCGTGACCAATGCCCCCCTTTAGTCCCGGTTGGTGCCACCAACCGGGACCAAAGGCCTCTTTTCAGCAGCCCAAAGGGCGGGAAGCGGCGGCCTTTGGTCTCGGTTGGTGGC
>NC_041388.1:35155387-35155979 GCF_002162155.2 Triticum dicoccoides
CACCAACCAGGACCAAAGGCCTTGTGCGACTGCGGCGTCGAAAGTTTAGTCCCACCTTGCTAGTTGAGAGGGGTGCACAGTGGTTTATAAGCCCCACTGCTACACCCCTCTCGAGCTTCTCTCCATTGCAGGCTTACGGGCCTAATTGTCACTGCTATGCTTGTGGGCCTACTGGGCCTCCTGCGGTCCTGAATCCTAGCCATTGGATGGGTTTCTAGTCGTATTCGGGCCGTGGGGGCCCAGTAGGTGGCATTTTGTTTTTTGTTTTTTTGTTGCTTTATTTATTTTATTTTCTTTTGTTTTTTTCTTTATTTTTTAATTCTTTATGCTTTTAGTTTTAGAAAAATTATAAACTTTTTGTTAATGCCATTAGTTTTCAAATTTGAAAACACTTTTTTTGTTTTTTTGTTTTCTTTGTTGCTTTATTTATTTTATTTTGTTTCTACTTACAAAAAAATACTTATTGTTGCTATTTTTTTCCATTTTTTTGTTTTCTGCATTATTTATTTTCTTTTGTTTTTTGCTTTATTTTTTATTCTTTTTGCTTTTAGTTTTAGAAAAATTATAAACTTTCTGTTAGTGCCATTAGTTT
>NC_041388.1:35156193-35184734 GCF_002162155.2 Triticum dicoccoides
TCTTTGTTCCTTTATTTATTTTATTTTGTGATTAACTTTACTATAAAAATAGTTTTTTTTCCTTTTTTTGATTTGTTTTTTACATTATTTATTTTCTTTTGTTTTTTGCTTTAATTTTTAATTCTGTTTGCTTTTAGGTTAGCAAAATTATAAACTTTCTGTTAGTGCCATTAGTTTTAGAAGAATTATAAACTTTCTGTTAGTGCCATTAGTTTTCAAATTTGAATAGTTAAAATTTGAATTCTTTGAAATTTGTGTGAATCACAAGTTTGTGATTAACTTACTAAAAAAATGAGAATAGATGCGCTTATATAGAAAATTCAACCTAAATTCATAGTAAATTTCTATGAATTTCAGAGAAATTCACTATGAATCTAGGTTAAACTTTTCTCTATTAGGGCATCTATTTTTACTTTGAGAGGAGCTCAACAAGGCAGAGAGGGAAGGGCTTATAAACCGGTGTGAGCCCCCTTCGGTTGGCGAGGTGGGACTAAACTCTGCCCGCAACGACGACCAACCCTTTAGTCCCGGTTTGTGGCATAAGCCGTGACTAATGGTCATGGGCCAGGGGCGAGGAGCAAAATTATAAACTTTCTGTTAGTGCCATTAGTTTTAGAAAAATTATAAACTTTCCATTAGTGCCATTAGTTTTCAAATTTGAATAGTTAAAATTTGAATTCTTTGAAAATTGTTTGAATCACAAGTTTGTGATTAACTTTACTTTTTCCAGTTTTTTTTGTTTTTTGCATTATTTATTTTCTTTTGTTTTTTGCATTTTTTAATTCTTTTTGCTTTTAGGTCAGAAAAATTATAAACTTTCTGTTAGTGCCATCAGTTTTAGAAAAAGTTACAGACTTTCTGTTAGTGCCATTAGTTTTCAAATTTGAATAGTTAAAATTTGAATAATGGTATTACGGGGGCCGAACCATAAGACATTAAAGCATTTCAAATGAACTCTGAAAAAGTTGAAAGTTGGCATGGTATCATAATTTCACCCACATAGCATGTGCATGTACAAAACGGACAATGGTAGCATGTTCGTGTGTTACAAAGTTGGCATGGTATCATCATAATAGTTGCGGGAGAAAGTCTTCACTTTTTCTTTGCTTGTGTCATTTGCTTATTGCGCCGTAACCATGGATAATCTTCATTGTTTATCAGGATGCTTGGGTCAGCCTTGACATTGAAGGGAGGAATTTCATGAAACTTTTCATAATCTTCAGACATGTCTGTCTTGCCGTCCACTCCCAGGATGTCCCTTTTTCCTGAAAGAACTATGTGGCGCTTTGGCTCATCGTATGATGTATTCGCTTCCTTATCTTTTCTTTTCTCGGTTTGGTAGACATGTCCTTCACATAGATAACCTGTGCCACATCATTGGCTAGGACGAACGGTTCGTCAATGTACCCAAGATTTTTCAGATCCACTATTGTCATTCCGTATTGTGGGTCTACCTGTACCCCGCCGCCTGACAGATTGACCCATTTGCACTTAAACAAAGGGACCTTAAAATCAGGTCCATAGTCAAGTTCCCATATGTCCACTATGTAACCATAATATGTGTCCTTTCCGCTCTCGGTTGCTGCATCAAAGTGGACACCGCTGTTTTGGTTGGTGCTCTTTTGATCTTGGGCAATCGTGTAAAATGTATTCCCATTTATCTCGTATCCTTTATAAGTCAATATAGTCAAAGATGGTCCCCTGGACAACTAGTACAACTCATCACAAACAGTGTTGTCACCTCTGAGACGTGTTTCCAACCAACTGCTGAAAGTCCTGATGTGTTCACATGTAATCCAGTCGTTGCACTGCTCCGGGTGTTTGGAGCGCAGACTGTTCTTGTGTTCATCGACATACGGGGTCACCAAGGTAGAGTTCTGTAGAACTGTGTAGTGTGCTTGAGACCAAGAATATCCGCCCCTTCATATTATTGAGTCTCTTCCAAGAGTGCCTTTTCCAGTCAGTCTCCCCTCATACCGCGATTTAGGGAGACCTATCTTCTTAAGGCCAGGAATGAAGTCAACACAAAACCCGATAACATCCTCTGTTTGATGGCCCATGGAGATGCTTCCTTCTGGCCTAGCGCGATTATGGACATATTTCTTTAGGACTCCCATGAACCTCTCAAAGTGGAACATATTGTGTAGAAATACGGGCCCCAGGATGACAATCTCGTCGACTAGATGAACTAGGACGTGCGTCATGATATTGAAGAAGGATGGTGGGAACACCAGCTCAAAACTGACAAGACATTGCGCCACATCATTCCTTAGCCTTGGTATGATTTCTGGATCGATCACCTTCTGAGAGATTGCATTGAGGAATGCACATAGCTTCACAATGGCTAATCGAACATTTTCCGGTAGAAGCCCCCTCAATACAACCGGAAGCAGTTGCGTCATAATCACGTGGCAGTCATGAGACTTTAGGTTCTGAAACTTTTTCTCTGGCATATTTATTATTCCCTTTATATTCGACGAGAAGCCAGTCGTGACCTTCATACTGAGCACGCATTCAAAGAAGATTTCTTTCTCTTCTTTCGTAAGAGCGTAGCTAGCAGGACATTTATACTTCTTCGGAGGCATGCCGTCTTTTTCGTGCAAACGCTGCTGGTCCTCCCGTGCCTCAGGTGTATCTTTTGTCTTCCCATACACGCCCAAGAAGCCTAGCAGGTTCACGCAAAGGTTCTTCGTCACGTGCATCACGTCGATTGAAGAGCGGACCTCTAGGTCATTCGGAACAGCTAGTCCACCGGGACCCTTTCGAAAGATTACGTGTAAATCATTGACCATAGCAAGTACATGATCACCGGTACGCATGGCGGGCTTCTTCCGGTGATCTGCCTCGCCTTTGAAATGCTTGACTTTCTTTCGACATTGATGGTTGGTTGGAAGAAATCGACGATGGCCCAGGTACACATTCTTCCTGCATTTGTCCAGGTATATACTTTCAGTGTCATCGAAACAGTGCGTGCATGCGTGGTATCCTTTGTTTGTCTGTCTTGAAAGGTTACTGAGAGCGGGCCAATCGTTGATGGTCACGAACAACAACGCCTTAAGGTTAAATTCCTCCTATTTGTGCTCATCCCACGTACGTACACCGTTTCCATTCCACAGCTGTAAAAGTTCTTCAACTAATGGCCTTAGGTACGCATCAATGTCGTTGCCGGGTTGCTTAGGTCCTTGGATGAGAACTGGCATCATAATGAACTTCCGCTTTATGCACATCCAAGGAGGAAGGTTATACATACATAGAGTCACGGGCTAGGTGCTGTGATTGCTGCTCTGCTCCCCGAAAGGATTAATGCCATCCGCGCTTAAAGCAAACCATACATTCCTTGGGTCCTTTGCAAACTCATCCCAGTACTTTCTCTCGATTTTTCTCCACTGCGACCCGTCAGCGGGTGCTCTCAACTTCCCATCTATCTTTTGGTTCTCACTGTGCCATCGCATCAACTTGGCATGCTCTTCGTTTCTGAACAGACGTTTCAACTGTGGTATTATAGGAGCATACCACATCACCTTCGCAGGAACCCTCTTCCTGTGGGGCTCGCCGTCAACATCACCAGGGTCATCTCATCTGATCTTATACCGCAATGCACCGCATACCGGGCTGCGTTCAGATCCTTGTATGCACCGCGGTAGAGGATGCAGTCATTAGGGCATGCATGTATCTTCTCCACCTCCAATCCTAGTGGGCATACGACCTTCTTTGCTGCGTATGTACTGTCGGGCAATTCGTTATCCTTTGGAAGCTTCTTCTCAATATTTTCAGTAGCTTCTCAAATCCTTTATCAGCCACAGCATTCTCTGCCTTCCACTTCAGCAATTCCAGTATGGTACCGAGCTTTGTGTTGCCATCTTCGCAATTTGGGTACAACCCTTTTTTGTGATCCTCTAACATGCGATCAAACTTCAGCTTCTCCTTTTGACTTTCGCATTGCGTCCTTGCATCGACAATGACCCGGCGGAGATCATCATCATCGTGCACATCATCTGGTTCCTCTTGATCTTCAGCAGCTTCACCCATTACAGCATCATTGGCCACATTGTCTGGTTCCTCTTGATCTTCAGCGGCTTCACCCGTTGCAGCATCATTGGGCACATCGTCTGGTTCGTCTTGATCTTCACCAGCTCCCCCCGTTGCAGCATCACCGTATTCAGGGGGCACATAGTTGTCATCATACTCTTCTTCTTCGCCGTCTTCCATCATAACCCCTATTTCTCCGTGCCTCGTCCAAACATTATAGTGTGGCATGAAACCCTTGTAGAGCAGGTTGGAGTGAAGGATTTTCCGGTTATAGTAAGACCTCGTATTCCCTCATTCAGTGCATGGACAACACATAAAACCATTCTGCTTGTTTGCCTCAGCCGCATCAAGAAACTCATGCACGCCCTTAATGTACTCGCAGGTGTGTCTGTCACCGTACATCCATTGCCGGTCCATCTGCGTGCATTATATATAATTAAGTGTCCAAATTAATAGAAGTTCATCATCACATTAAAACCAAAGTGCATACATAGTTCTCATCTAACAACATATAGCTCTCCAGAGCATCTAATTAATTAAACCATACATTGAAACTATGTAAAACATTTCAATGCGAAAACAAATGCGATCATAATCGCAACCAAGGTAACAATTGATCCAACGGCATAATGATACCAAGCCTCAGTATGAATGGCATATTTTCTAATCCTTCTAATCTTCAAGCGCATTGCATCCATCTTGATCTTGTGATCATCGATGACATCCGCAACATGCAACTCCAATATCATCTTCTCCTCCTCAATTTTTTTTATTTTTTCCTTCAACAAATTGTTTTCTTCTTCTACTAAATTTAATCCCTCGACAATAGGGTCGGTTGGCACTTCCGATTCACATACATCCTACATAAATAAAATCTATGTCAGGTTGGTCGGCATAATTTTCATAAACAATAAATGAACCAATAGTTATAAAGATAATATATATACCACATCCGAATCATAGACGGGACGAGGGCCGACGGGGGCGGATACCAAAACCATCGCACTATATAAGATGCAATAATAAAAGTAAGAAAATAATACAAGTATCTATGTAAACATACAAGTAAGAATATTTTTCTTTTCGGAAAGAACATAAGAACAAGAGGCTCACCACGGTGGTGCCGGCGATGAGCTCGGCGCGGGTGATCGACGGCGGCGACGACGGGGACGGGGCGTGACGGACCGCTAAACCTAGACAAATATTGTGGAAAATGGAGCTTGGAGGTCGAGCTTGGAGAGCAGAAAGCTTAAGTAGTGTGGCTCGGGCATTCCATCGAACACCTTGTGTGCATAGGAGGTGAGCTAGAGCACCACCAAGCCCTCTCCCCCTCGGCCAAAAAAAAACAGAGCAGTGTGCTCTGCTCTTACGCGAGGGGGTATATATAGGCACTTCATTGGTCCCGATTGGTGGCATGAACCGGGACTAAAGGGGAGCCTTTGGTCCCGGTTCAAGCCACCAACCGGGACCAATGGTGGTGGGCCAGGAGCGAGGCCCATTGGTCCCGGTTCATCCCACCAACCGGGACCAAAAGGTCCAGATGAACCAGGACCAATGGCCCGCGTGGCCCGGCCAGCCCCCTGGGCTTACGAACCAGGACCAATGCCCCCATTGGTCCCGGTTCTGGACTGAACCAGGACTAATGGGCTGACCTGGCCTGGACCAAAGCCCTGTTTTCTACTAGTGTGAGGCTTCACGTCCATCACATTTCTGTATGTATATCCATTTGCTCGCTATCCAGGTCGAGCTGGTATACGCTCATTAATAAAAAATGCAAGCTCATTTTTCTCCAGTTCGCACGAGAGTGCGTACTATATATTATAGAAGGAGATGGGCTAGAAGAGCCCCTCCACCGAGATGTTACAAATTACAATTTAAAGTTTGAGCAGCAGGCTCCCTCCCAATCCAGTCCACTCAACGTTTATTTCCACTACGATTATTACTCTGACCTACGCGCCCACTCTACAAGCTTCACGACTTGGTACTCCGCCTCTGCCTCCGCCTCCTCTTCCTCCGGCTCTACCCATGGGGGCGGCAGTGGAAACTGCGGTTTGGTGTCGATGCCTCGCTGCCGTTGCTCCTCATGTTCGAGGGCAAACCACATCTCCCAGTTGGGAGAGTCGGCGGCGTATTCGGCACCTGCGCACCTCCTCGTTGTGCGCCCGATGTGTCCGCAGAACCGCCGGCACCGGGATCCGCTGCGGATCGAGGTACCAGTGGTGCGGCGGCGTCACATCAGGCTAAGGTAGCGGATGCCTGTACTCCCAGTATCACTGTGCTTGGTGCCTCATCCACTTCCGTCCACATCCGACACCCCAAACCCTAGCAATGGGCCTCTTCGGCGGCAGCAGCGACAAGGGCAAGGGCACCCCCGGCGCATTTGCATCTGCGTAATGGGGGTTATATGTATAACTTTTGCCTAGATTGTGGTCGTCTTTGCTGTAGTAGTGTTGGACCTTTCCTATGTACAATATGATCAGACATCAGTATGTAATGGGGGCTTCCGTATGATTGATGTTCGTGAAATTGGATGCAATTACATGTATATCCAGTTTGCAGTTTCTGCATGTTTAGTTTTGCCGTCATGACACTATGTTGCGTTGGAATTCAGAGCTGGTGTGACTGGGCTACTTGTTTGCCTGAAATCCAAAGCTTGGATAAAACACTACTTTTGTTTGGATACAGAACCTGACTAACATTTTTATGTGTTGCAGCAAGGACTATGCAGCGCAAATGTCATACAAGTGATCAACCTAACTGGGAATATTTGATATTCTGTATTTGGTTTCAACTCACTAAGTTATGGTGGTCTTCTTGTTTGTGTTCTGTTATGACATGTATAGACTGGATGATCCTATGATGGCATGACATGCAGGTTCTTTGTTACTTCAGTTTGGTATGGCCACCACTATGTCAATTTGGCTCCATTGATTCATTTTTCTTCAGATCATATGCGAGTGGTTAATTCGCTAGGTTCTTGATTTTCTTGCTGGATGTCGCCATGTTTCATGTGTTGAGAGTTTCAGACTTTTGATCAATCGATTTTTCATATGCTCAGGACAAATTAAGCCGTGACTATCACACTTTCTTAAGGCAACTAGCTGGCCATGTATGCTCGGCTAGTCCAACATCTGGTCAAGGCTGCTTTTAGAGCAAAGCTAATTCATGCAAACGAGCCGGTCTTTTACTTGCCAAATTAAAGAAAAGAAAGAAAAAACCACAAAAAATGGTTCGGGTTTGTTTGCCTTGTCTAGGAATTAGGACATGTGTGGAAAGAGAGAGAGCTCATTCGAGAGATGGTGCCTTGAAAACTTGCAGGGATCAATAGCACATGATGTCTCATCACTTTATCCCTTAGTGAAAACTTACGGAATTGGACAACACATGATGCATCACCACTTTATGTCTTAGTGAAACTTGCAGGGTTTGACAACACATGAGGCCTTACCACTTTATGCCCCCTGTGAAGGCATGTCATTTATTGTCACCGACCTTTTTATTTTTTGTAACCAAGGAGCAAGCTGAATTTTGTAGATCTTTAAAGTAGTAGCTCCAGTTCTAGCTTGAGAAAGAAAGAAGCTAGTCAATGGGTTGTAATAAAACTGAATTGATGACCTGCCAAAAATGCCTTGAAAAGAGGAGTGTTTAACAAAAAACTAGCACTTTGAGGTTTGCGTCCCATTGAACTAACACTGACGATGTCCTGGACTAGGGGGTACTCACCACATCGTCTCCCGATCTGTTAGATTGGCCGAGGACCCCCATGGTCGTATACTCATGGGCCAGTTCGGACAGCTGCCGCATCCAAGGAAGATTCCACAAGACTTAGCGATCAAGACAAGGACTCCTCCCCACCGGCGTATTTGGCTAGTACTCTTGTTATCCTAGGCCTCTGGTGCATTATATAAACCGAGGCCAAGCTAGTCGATAGAGATATACAACATACAATCATACCATAGGCTAGCTTCTAGGGTTTAGCCTCTCCGATCTCGTGGTAGATCAACTCTTGTAATACTCATATCATCAAGAATAAATCAAGCAGGACGTAGGGTTTTACCTTCATCAAAAGGGCCCGAACCTGGGTAAAACATCGTGTCCCCTGCCTCCTGTTACCATCCGCCTTAGACGCACAGTTCGGGACCCCCTACCCGAGATCCGCCGGTTTTGACACCGACATTGGTGCTTTCATTGAGAGTTCCGCTGTGTGATCGGCAAAGGATCGATGGCTCGTCAGCAGGTCAACTGCGATGCCGGCATCTTCGTCGCCGGCTCGACTGGTTACCTTGGCTCGACCGAGGACCATGCTCCATCTCCGATCGTCATGTTCGGACAAGGGCCTTCATCAACATCAACTTTGATCTCTATCAAGATCATGGAGGAATCATTCATGGAGCTCGGGGGCGCAACGTCAACATTGCCCTCGGGCGACCGTGCTGTTTTTCCGAACAACAAACTTGTATCCGCTGCCACCACCTCTTAGAGCATAACTTTGACGATCCCTTTGGTGGAATTGTGCGAAATTGAGTCTACAACAACCATGCAAAATTTCGCCGAATTCCGATGAAGGAATCTCCGGCAATCTACGATATACCGGAGCCCTATCAAATCTGGACGGGAATCTAGACGAGTTTAGGGCGTGGTCTCCAGAGCCCAGCTCGGAGGTCCTTTGGAAGATCCAACCGTTCATCTACTGCGGAATTCCCATATCTACCACCCCTCCAAATTTCAGCTCGATTCGACGGTTCAAACTCCGGGAACCTTCTGATGAGTGGACTAATTTTCGAATCCACTTTCTGCACGAATACGGATTCGACCCGAATTCATGTTTTTATATGAACGTGATATTGGACAACCTTTTTATAGGAATTCTCTTCTAGGGTATTGTGCGTTGTTTTTAAACACGTGCCCGTAAATTTTTAAGCCTCCCCTGAGGTCATCTTCATCATCATGCTGGTGTCAAACCAGTCCGGCAATATTGCTCCAAGGCTGCACACCTGCGCTAGACACGGCGTCACTTTGTTGAGCCGAGCTCAACTTCTTTGGATCATCATCTCGGCAAGCCGAATAAGAGTCCGACATCGCGAAGGATAAATCATCACCAACATCGCCGCCCCACAGATTACACGGAGCGGGCATACCGGCATCGCCGCACGGTCACTTCATCAAGCCGGCATCGACCACGTCACGACCTGCATCGACAGGGATGCACTATTGCTTTTTCAAGCTGGTGTCCATCACGCCGACCTACTTCGACTCATCGGCTAACATTGAGGCTTCGACATCTCGGCTGGACCGGGGGCTTCGCCATCTCTTCATCAACCTACTCCGGAGACTTCGGCATCACTAGCTGACTAGCTCTATCACATTAGCTGGACCAAGGGCTTTGCCTCGGCAAGCCAACCTTTGCCAGCATCGCCATGCCGGCACTTTATCGCCCATCAGGCAATGGGTGTGCGCATCGAGTCCTAATTTTGGGAATCACCTTTCTTCGGATTGCTACAACAAATAAACCAGGTGCTATTAATCCTACTATTTTTTGCTTGTTTGGGCTCATTTTTCCCAATGAATTATTACTCTGGTTTGTCCATCATATGTACGCAGGTCTATCAAATGGTTGCCGCATTAACGAGGTCGCATGGTGGTTCGGTTAGTTTCCGTATTGTAACATCCCAAATTTGCAATTTGGAATGTTATACACTAGATCATCACGCATAACATATTTTTCTTGCATTTTGGTTGATCCTAGAAATTTCACGCAACTCAAGGACCTTCGGAGAGAGTTGGAGATTTCGTTATTTTCATATTTGAGAGTTTTCTCGAATTGATCATTTGATTTATTTATTTCAACTTCAATAATTTTTCCGATATCAAAAATATAAGAGAGGGAATAATATGACTTTCCCAAAATTGAGGAAAAATGAAGATTTAATACATAGATCAAATTTTTCTTGCCGGAGTTTTGTTTGCTTTTTATTTGGATAGGTTAAAATGCGTGTTTTCAAAAAAATTCATTTTAGGTCCGAAGTAAAGTTCATTTTGTTTGACTCATTTTTAGGAGTCGGGGAAAATTTACTTTAGGAATTTTGGAGTTCGTTTAGATTTTCTTTTCTGTGTTTTTCTGCGCGCGAAACCGTTTAAAAAAATCCAGCAGGCCAGCCGGGACAAGGCCCAGGCCAGCCACCGCCTCCCCAGCGCAGGCAGCCGGCCGCGCCAGGCCTTCGCGCGCGCCAGGCGCCAGAGGCAGGAGCCTCCGCCGCCCCTCTTTGTTTCCTAGTAGGACTTTAGTCCTACTCCGTTTCCTCTTTTTCTTTCCTTTTCCTACTCTATTTCTTGTCCCCTACCCCAAGAAACCCCCTCCCCTCACTAATATAAATACCCCCACACCCCCCCTCTCCTCACATCAAAACCCCAAGCCCTCTCCTCCTAAGCCGCCGCCGCCGCCCTTAGCCGCCACCGCCGCCCTTAGCCGCCGCCGCCCGGAGCCCCTCGCCAAGGTTGCCCCGCGCCGCGTCTCTTTTTCTTCCCTCGGTTCGGTTTTTCTTCTAAACCGTTCCGGTTCTTTTCTAAACCATTCCGGTTTTCTTTCCGGTGTTTGTTTCGGTTTTCTTCCGAAACCCTAGATCGGTTTTCCATTTCTTTTTCGGTTTCTTTTCCGAAAACCCTAGATCGGTTTTCGTTCTTCTTTCGGACCATTCGTCTCAACGAACGTGATCACCGATTCTTTCCCGGTTAACGACGTCCGTTCGTTTAACCGCTCTCTGTTTTCTTTCTCGTCGGTTTTATTCCGCGATCGTGATCTCAGATCCGATCTTTGTTCTAGTCTTTCTTCTCGCTCGTTTATCGGAATCAGGTGATTCAAGCGCCTCGTTTCGAAACCGCCGTTCCGTCTAATCAACTTGAACAAGTTTTTGCCCCGGTAAAATTTGACCTAGTTTCAACTTGCTAGAACCGAGTTGTTTTCTTTCGCCGTTTGGTTTTCCGTCGTCCGTTCGGTTCGTTCTTTCTTTGCAACCGGAGTTCTTAAATTGAACTTTCTGGTTCGTTCTCTTGTTCGAGTTTTACCTGTGCATTAGATGAGTACTTATTGTGTGCTTGTTGTTTGTCTGCGATAGATCACCCGGATTGCGCCGCCTATTACTTCGAAACCCTAGGTCTCGCGGATCATCAGCAAGGCAAGTAACACTTTGATCATACCTTTTCTACAACCCATGTTTTATTGCATTAGATCAATCCTCTCACCTTGCATGATTAGGATCTAATTAAATTGTGGGATGGGAAGTAGATGAGGTAGTACCTATCACCTGTATTATTATGAAACCTTTGGGAGTTACTTCTACGTTTGCTTATTATGCCATGCTATGCTAGCAGACGTGGATTGTGTGAGTGATATCCATGACAGATGTGAGTTGATAATTTTTAATGGTTTATCTAAGGTGGCCACTTAAACACACATCTGGGTGGATTGAGGCACCTGATGTCTATCAGGACTTGCCTGTTTTATTTTGGACCGCCACCCAGGCTCAAAGGGGTCATAAGATAATTCATGCTAGAAACTTCCGTGTGCAGCCACAAGCCATTATGGGCTCTGGCATAGTTGACTAAGTTGTGTGAACTCTTACGGGTAGACTAGCAGATGTAGGGGAAAGTAGTGTACCGGTCTACCCACATGTAAGGTGCTAGCGCTTCTGATAGACTGTGTCTCGGTCATCCGTCTTCTCAAACACCCTACAGTGCGAGAAACCGAACGGAGGCGATCGAGTCTTGTGGGGAAAAGTGCGCAAACCTCTGCAGAGTGTACAAACTAATCATGATTAGCCGTGTCCCCGGTTATGGACAACTTGAGTATCGAGTACTTGAATATCATATGAATCTCATCATGTTACTTCTAATTAATATTGTTGGGATTAATTGTTCACTTAATTGGGATCAGAATGCTGTCAACCATTCTCGATGTTTAACAACTACCATGATAGTTAAATAAATTTATTCCTTTGCAGTAGGGGAGAATTGGCTTTACGCAAAACTGTAACCATAGAGCTTTCCACCAGCCATATATGCATATAGTATAGCTGTTTCATTCCATTACTCTCTATGTGTTACATTGCCAGCATATTCCATGTGCTGACCCGTTTTCGGGCTGCAACTTTCATGTTGCAGACTTTTCAAACGATGAGTAAGGTGCTTTTAGGTCGTGGTTCTATACTCAGTGATGCCGTTGGAGTTGATGGACCCATTTATCTTCCGAGTCTTCCGCTGTTATCGACACTAGATGGCCTTAAGCCATATTTATTGTAATAAGTTCTCTTTTGAGACAACGCTGTAATAGTGTGTGATTGCCACTCTGCTATAAATCCTTCGATGTACTGTGTGGTGTCAGCATTACTGATCCAGGGATGACACCTAAGCACAGAGCACTCGATCCATTCGGGTCGGGTCGCTACAGAGATGGTATCAGAGCATAGGCTGACTGTAGGACACGACCACTAAGTTAAAGCCATAGATCACCATTCTCTTCTCATTTTCTAACTCCTCATCTTTTCTACTCTTTTAGGATGACGAACGTGAAGATTAAGTACGCTCAACCGGATGAAGGCACACCTTTTGGATTTCACCTGAAGGAAGTCACCAAGTACCTGAACATTAGATTACCAAGCTTCACGGGAACCTTCAACGCCACTCTGCCTGAAGAGGAGCGCTGGAGGATTCAAGCTCATGTTTCAGGAAGGACATTCACGCCAATCACGAAGCCCATAGATAGTGTTTTCAATGCACCAACCTGGAGTCTGGGAAAGAGCATGGCAGCTCATATCACCATAGGACGCATTGGAGAAGTTTATCAAGAAGACCTCAAGGACACTATCTACCAGATTTGCGGACGCCGAGATGAACAATGGGAGTTAGTCAGCACCAAGAAGGATAGATCCATTGCATCATTCATCCAGGAGTTAAACCAGCACATTCGACGCCACGAGAACCAGATGTGCAATGATATGATAGAGTTGAAGAATGCGAAGGCAAGCATCACCGAGCTAGAAGGAGAACTGAAGTCTACACGCAAGGACTACATGGACGAGATCGTAGCTCTAGCGAGACACAATGGCGATCTTAAGCAGGAGATTGAAGAACTCAAGGGGAAGTTAGCATCCAGGAAGGAAGACATGTACGTTGCATGTCCGGACAACTACATCATCATCGACGACACCGATTCGGATCCAAGTGAACCCGACTTTGAAGA
Source organism: Triticum dicoccoides (assembly GCF_002162155.2). NCBI lineage: Eukaryota > Viridiplantae > Streptophyta > Magnoliopsida > Poales > Poaceae > Triticum > Triticum dicoccoides. Next base: position 35,169,458 of record NC_041388.1, read on the forward strand.
CGAAGCTGGAGCAGATATCATGGAGTCTTCCACCGGTTCAAATTTCTAGATGACCACCAGATAGTAGTAGCATTCCCCCCTCCTGTAAACATTATAGTCGAGCACTTTTGCGATAGTTTTAGACCGATTGTAAGCCCTTGTTTGATTGAATGAAGTGTTTTTGTGTGCATTTGCTCATGTGCATTGGGGTAGTGTTTTCCCTTTAGACCTCACTCTATTCTCAATTCTTGTCTTTTCTAAAACCCTTAGATGCCTCCGAGACATGACAATGGATTACCACCGGAGCTCACTCAGTTGATACAACAACAGAATCAATTGATGCAGATGTTAGTCCAGAACCAGCAGAACAACAACAACAACCCACCACCACCACCACATGTTGACCACTTAGCCCGTTTCCTTAGGCTGAATCCGCTGGTATTTTCCAGTAGCACCGAGCCAATAGTAGCAGACGATTGGCTCCACAAGATAGGAAGGGAGTTGACCATTGCAGGATGCACGGATGGTGAGAAAGTGAAGTTTACCGCTCATCGGCTTGACGGACCCGCGGCAGCATGGTGGGAGAATTTCACAGCCACTTACCCAGTTGACACTGTCACATGGGATCAGTTTCAGCAAGCTTTTCACACTGCCCATGTTTCAGCAGGAGCTATGGCCATGAAGAAGCGTGAGTTTCGCAACTTACGCCAATGAGGAAGGACAGTTGGCCAGTACGTTGATGATTTCAGCAAGTTAGCACGTTATGCCCCAGATGACGTTGCTACGGATGCAGCTAAGCAGGAGAAGTTTCTGGAAGGACTGAATGATGAACTAAGCATGAAGTTGAGGGTAGCGAGTTTCAACAACTACCAGGAGTTGGTAGATCGTGCCATCATGATTGAAGGAAAGCAACAGCAGATTGAAAACCGTAAGAGGAAGTATGGACAGGGGAAGTATAACTCTGGAGCCCAGCAGAAGCCCCGTTTTACCCCTAAACCAGGATTTCAGTTTCAGCATACCAATGGAGGAGGTAGCTCACACAACCATAATGGCCACAAGAATGGTAATGGGAATGGAGGAAGCAACGGCCAGAACCGAACCACCCCATCGACCCCAACCAAGAGAGACCTGAGTCAAGTCACCTGTTTCATGTGTTCCAAGACTGGACATTATGCCAATGAATGTCCCGAAGGCCAGAATGGAAATGGCAATGGAAGCTCTGGGAAGAAGCCGAACCCTTTCAATAGGGGACAAGTGAACCACGTTAATGTGGAGGAGGTTGAAGATCAGCCCGATGTAGTAATCGGTAAGTTTCTGGTTAAGTCATTTACTGCACTTGTTCTTTTTGACACTGGTGCATCGCATTCATACATATCAAGGGGATTTGTGGATAAATATAACCTGCCAACCCAAGCCCTTAGGTCACCCATGTTAGTAAGCTCACCAGGAGTGGAGTTTATGGCTAGACGATGGTGTGGTCGGTTACCATTAAGGATTGGTAACTATGTTTTTCCCTCTGACCTAATAGTATTGGAATCTCAAGGATTGGATGTGATATTAGCCATGGATTGGTTATCAAAGTATGAAGGGAATATTGAGTGTGCTAGTAAGTCAATTTTGCTTACCACACCAGAAGGGAGAAGGATCAAGTATGTATCCCGGCATGTGCCAAACAGGACACAAGTGAACTGCCTAACAGGCGTTGTGCAAGAGGAAGTACCAGTGGTGAAGGATTTTCCTGATGTATTTCCTGAGGAATTACCAGGCATGCCACCGGATAGAGACATTGAGTTTTTGATTGAGTTATTGCCAGGTACAGGCCCAATATCGAAGCGACCGTACCGGATGCCAGCAAAGGATTTGGTGGAAATTAAGAATCAGATTAAGGAGTTATTGGATAAAGGTTACATTCGCCCAAATTCTTCGTCGTGGGGATCACCCGTACTTCTAGTGGAAAAGAAGGATGGATCATTAAGGATGGTTGTAGATTATCGGGGACTGAATGAAGTAACCATCAAGAACAAGTACCCACTGCCAATGATCAACGATCTGTTTGCTAGATTGCAAGGAGCTAAAGTGTTTTCCAAGATCGATTTGCGATCAGGGTACCATCAATTGAAGATTCGAGAGCAGGACATACCTAAGACATCATTCACCACAAGATATGGACTGTATGAGTATACCGTTATGTCATTTGGATTGACTAACGCACCTGCCTATTTTATGAACCTGATGAACAAAGTGTTTATGGAGGTTTTGGATAAGTTCATCGTAGTGTTCATTGATGACATCCTGGTTTATTCAAAGAATGAAGAGGAGCATAAGGAACATTTGCGATTGGTTTTGGAGAAACTAAGGGAACATTAGTTATATGCCAAATTCAGCAAATGCGAGTTTTGGTTAAAGGAAGTTGGATTCCTCGGACACGTTATATTCAGAGAAGGTATAGCAGTTGACCCCACTAAGGTTGAGACCGTAACCGAATGGGAAGCACCAACGACCGTCGGAGAGATCCGGAGTTTTCTTGGACTCGCAGGATACTACCGGAGATTTATTGAAAATTTCTCAAAGATTGCGAAGCCTATGACGGAGTTGTTGAAGAAGGATACTAAGTTCAAATGGACTGAGGAGTGCGAGGCTAGTTTCCAGGAGTTGAAGAAACGTTTGGTTACCTCACCAGTATTGATTTTGCCAGATCAGACCAAGGATTATGAGGTGTATTGCGACGCTTCATGGAGCAGTGCTTATGCAGGAAGGGAGAGTTGTTTCATATGCTTCACGGCAACTGAAGCCTCATGAGTTTAATTATGCCACGCATGATTTGGAGTTAGTAGTCGTAGTGCATGCATTGAAAACATGGAGACATTTCCTCATTGGAAATCATTGTGAGGTGTACACGGGTCACAAGAGTTTGAAGTACATTGTCACGCAGAAGGAGTTGAACCTCAGACAAAGGAGATGGTTGGAGCTCATCAAGGATTATGACATGAGATTGCATTACCATCCCGGAAAAGCTAATGTAGTAGCTGACGCATTGAGACATAAGAGCCATGTCAATACTCTAATGACGGGGAAAATACCCAAGGAGTTAGCAGAAAGCCTTCATGAGCTATGTTTGGAAATAGTTCCGAGAGGCTATGTAGCAGCATTGGAGATTCAGTCAACATTGATGGATAAGATCAGAGAAGCTTAGAAATCTGACAAGGAGATTGCTGCTATAGAAGAGAAATTGAGCGAAGGAAAAGCAAAGGGATTTCGTGAGGATGAGCACGATACCCTATGGTTTGAGGACCGTGTTTATGTGCCAAATGACCCGGAGATCAGGAAGTTGATTTTGCAAGAGGCACATGATTCACCGTATTCGATTCACCCAGGGAATACCAAGATATACTTGGATTTGAAGGAAACATTCTGGTGGACCGGAATGAAGAAGGATATTGCAGCATATGTAGCAGTTTGTGACGTATGTTAGAGAGTAAACACAGAACATCAGAAGCCAGCAGGATTGTTACAACCATTGCCAATACCCGAATGGAAGTGGGATAAGATAGGCATGGATTTCATCACAGGACTACCCAGGACGAAGGCAGGCTACGACTCGATATGGGTAGTAGTTGATCGTTTGACGAAGGTAGCACATTTCATTCCAGTTAAGACCACTTACACCAGTGCTAAGTTGGCAAAGATATACATGAATAGGATCATTTGTTTGCATGGAGTTCCAAGGAGTATCGTATCAGATAGAGGAACCCAATTTACCTCAAAGTTTTGGAATCAGTTGCATGAAACTTTGGGTACCAGACTAGAGTTCAGCACAGCTTTTCATCCGCAGACAGATGGACAGACCGAGAGAGTCAATCAGATTCTGGAAGATATGCTGAGAGCTTGTGCACTAGATTATGGATCTAGCTGGGACGATAACTTGTCGTATGCGGAGTTTTCTTATAACAACAGTTACCAAACCAGTTTGAAGATGGCACCTTTCGAAGCTTTATACGGAAGGAGGTGCAGGACACCGTTGTCATGGGACGAAGTTGGAGACCGTCAATTCTTTGGACCAGATTTGATTAAGGAGTCTGAAAGGAAAGTTAAGTTGATTCGAGATAGGCTCAAGGTAGCCCAGTCCAGGCAGAAGAGCTACGCAGATTCTAAACGCAAGGAGACAGTTTACGAAACTGGAGACAGAGTTTATCTTCGAGTATCCCCACTTTGAGGAGTTAAGCGCTTTGGAGTTAAGGGAAAGTTAGCACCGCGTTTCGTTGGACCGTATAGGATCTTGCAACGTATGGGAGAGGTCGCTTATAAGTTGGAATTACCAGAGGGACTGTCAGGAGTTCATGATGTATTCCGTGTCTCTTAGCTGAAGAAATGTCATGCCGAGATGGCGGAGGTACCGCTAAGAGATACCGTGCCACTCGAAGCGATTCAGTTGAAGGACGACTTAACGTATGAGGAGAAGCCAGTCAAGAATCTCGATTATGCCAGCAGAGTTACTCGCAGCAAGGTTATCAAGTTTTGCAAAGTTCAGTGGAACCACCACTCAGAGGATGAAGCCACCTAGGAGAGAGAAGAAGATTTGCTCAAGGACCACCCTCACCTATTTTCTAGCCAACCCGAATCTCGAGGGCGAGATTCATCTTAAGGGGGGTAGGTTTGTAACATCCCAAATTTGCAATTTGGAATGTTATACACTAGATCATCATGCATAACATATTTTTCTTGCATTTTCGTTGATCCTAGAAATTTCACGCAACTCAAGGACCTTCGGAGAGAGTTGGAGATTTCGTTATTATCATATTTGAGAGTTTTCTTGAATTTGAAAAGAGGATCATTTGATTTATTTATTTCATCTTCAATAATTTTTCCGATATCAAAAATATAAGAGAGGGAATAATATGACTTTCCCAAAATTGAGGAAAAATGAAGATTTAATACATAGATCAAATTTTGCTTGCCGGAGTTTTCTTTGCTTTTTATTTGGATAGGGAAAAATGCGTGTTTTCAAAAAATTTCATTTTAGGTCTGGAGTAAAGTTCATTTTGTTTGACTCATTTTTAGGAGTCGGGGAAAATTTACTTTAGGAATTTTGGAGTTCGTTTAGATTTTCTTTTCTGTGTTTTTCTGCGCGCGAAACCGTTTAAAAAAATCCAGCAGGCCAGCCGGGCCAAGGCCCAGGCCAGCCACCGCCTCCCCAGCGCAGGCAGCCGGCCGCGCCAGGCCTTCGCGCGTGCCAGGCGCCAGAGGCAGGAGCCGCCGCCGCCCCTCTTTGTTTCCTAGTAGGACTTTAGTCCTACTCCGTTTCCTCTTTTTCTTTCCTTTTCCTACTCTATTTCTTGTCCCCTACCCCAAGAAACCCCCTCCCCTCACCAATATAAATACCCCCACACCCCCCCTCTCCTCACATCAAAACCCCAAGCCCTCTCCTCCTAAGCCGCCGCCGCCCTTAGCCGCCGCCGCCCGGAGCCCCTCGCCAAGGTTGCCCCCCGCCGCGTCTCTTTTTCTTCCCTCGGTTCGGTTTTTCTTCTAAACCGTTCCGGTTCTTTTCTAAACCGTTCCGGTTTTCTTTCCGGTGTTTGTTTCGGTTTTCTTCCGAAACCCTAGATCGGTTTTCCGTTTCTTTTTCGGTTTCTTTTCCGAAAACCCTAGATCGGTTTTCGTTCTTCTTTCGGACCGTTCGTCTCAACAAACGGGATCACCGATTGTTTCCCGGTTAATGACGTCCGTTCGTTTAACCGCTCTTCGTTTTCTTTCTCGTCGGTTTTATTCCGCGATCGTGATCTCAGATCCGATCTTCGTTCTAGTCTTTCTTCTCGCTCGTTTATCGGAATCAGGTGATTCAAGCGCCTGGAGTTTCGTTTCGAAACCGCCGTTCCGTCTAATCAACTTGAACAAGTTTTTGCCCCTGTAAAATTTGACCTAGTTTCAACTTGCTAGAACCGAGTTGTTTTCTTTCGCCGTTTGGTTTTCCGTCGTCCGTTCGGTTCGTTCTTTCTTTGCAACCGGAGTTCTTAAATTGAACTTTCTGGTTCGTTCTGTTGTTCGAGTTTTACCTGTGCATTAGATGAGTACTTATTGTGTGCTTGTTGTTTGTCTGCGATAGATCACCCGGATTGCGCCGCCAGTTACTTCGAAACCCTAGGTCTCGCGGATCATCAGCAAGGCAAGTAACACTTTGATCATACCTTTTCTACAAACCATGTTTTATTGCATTAGATCAATCCTCTCACCTTGCATGATTAGGATCTAATTAAATTGTGGGATGGGAAGTAGATGAGGTAGTACCTATCACCTGTATTATTATGAAACCTTTGGGAGTTACTTCTACGTTTGCTTATTATGCCATGCTATGCTAGCAGACGTGGATTGGGTGAGTGATATCCATGACAGATGTGAGTTGATAATTTTTTAATGATTTATCTAAGGTGGCCACTTAAACACACATCTGGGTGGATTGAGGCACCTGATGTCTATCAGGACTTGCCTGTTTTATTTTGGACCGCCACCCAGGCTCAAAGGGATCATAAGATAATTCATGCTAGAAACTTCCGTGTGCAGCCACAAGCCATTATGGGCTCTGGCATAGTTGACTAAGTTGTGCGAACTCTTACGGGTAGACTAGCAGATGTAGGGGAAAGTAGTGTACCGGTCTACCCACATGTAAGGTGCTAGCGCTTCTGAAAGACTGTGTCTCGATCATCCGTCTTCTCAAACACCCTGCAGTGCGAGAAACCGAACGGAGGCGATCGAGTCTTGTGGGGAAAAGTGCGCAAACCTCTGCAGAGTGTACAAACTAATCATGATTAGCCGTGTCCCCGGTTATGGACAACTTGAGTATCTAGTACTTGAATATCATATGAATCTCATCATGTTACTTCTAATTAATATTGTTCGGATTAATTGTTCACTTAATTGGGATCGGAATGCTGTCAACCATTCACGATGTTTAACAACTACCATGATAGTTAAATAAATTTATTCCTTTGCAGTAGGGAAGAATTGGCTTTACGCAAAACTGTAACCATAGAGCTTTCCACCAGCCATATATGCATATAGTATAGCTGTTTCATTCCATTACTCTCTATGTGTTACATTGCCAGCATATTCCATGTGCTGACCCGTTTTCGGGCTGCAACTTTCATGTTGCAGACTTTTCAGACGACGAGTAAGGTGCTTTTAGGTCATGGTTCTATACTCAGTGATGTCGTTGGAGTTGATGGACCCATTTATCTTCCGAGTCTTCCGCTGTTATCGACACTAGATGGCCTTAAGCCATATTTATTGTAATAAGTTCTCTTTTGAGACAATGCTGTAATAAGTGTGTGATTGCCACTCTGCTATAAATCCTTCGATGTACTATGTGGTGTCAGCATTACTGATCCAGGGATGACACCTGAGCACAGAGCACTTGATCCATTCGGGTCGGGTCGCTACACGTATATAGTCCGGCGAATGCCGCATTCGGAACTCGGACCGACCTGTGAATTCAGGCTTTGCCATGTCTTTACCGCATCACGCCGACGCCTGGTATCGAAATTGACTTCGGCGCCATGCCATATTTCTTTTATTACTCACTTTGCATAAATTATTTATTATGCAATGATTTTTTAATTATTATTATTAGTATTGTCTCCGGTTTGCATTTTTTTGTGCACAGGAAAATGATCCGGAGACTTCGGCGTCACTCTGCCGGTATGCATTGATCGTGCTATGTCGCCACTTCGGCGTATCGAGCTCTCCGCTCCGCCACCTCGGGACCGGCTTGGGGGATGGAACCTTGTCCCGCATCAAGCTCGGACCGCGTCATCAATGCCGAACACATTAACCAGCTAAGTCGCTTTCATGCTCAAAGTTTAATTTTTAACTTGTGTTTGGTTCGACCAAGCATTATACTGTTTTGGAAACAAATTGCTTGTAGAAAATCTCCTTGTTAAAACTTTGTTTGTGGCATGCAAATTCAAATACCCCGTTTACTTGGGGGCTTCCTTCATGAAGCTTTTTCTTCTTGCATATGATTATACTTGTACGACTTCGTTCATTGTTCGTGTATTACGCCACAATATGCACCATATTGACTTAAGCGATTTGCAAGCTGGGTTGCCTGGCTCCTGTGCTTACCCCTACGTTCCCGATTGTTCGGCTAGGGAGTAAAGGGAGCACCTCTGCGATTGTCACGACCGGGTCCTTCGAGCTCTGACCTCAGACTGGGTGAAGCCGAAAGCTAGCGCTCTTATTGTTTTCAATCATGGTCGGCACACAACGGAACTCATGAATACAAAAAATCTATTGCAGAAGTCTCATAGTAATAATGAGCACCGAAGAAAGGTATCGGTGGGGGTATTGTTTTCTTCGAAGATGCTTCTTATACTTCATTAGTAATATAGCATAAGTTCCCTGAGCGCGCTTTGTCTGTTACAGCCTTATGGCCTGATTGCCTGGTCATCGGAAACACCGTCGATACTCTTGACAGGCGGAGTGCATGACACTTTTCGGCCCTTGGCCGAAGAGGGAGAAGCCGACAATCGGTTAAGACGCGTTTAAAGTTCGGGTGATCACAAATATGATATAAGTACTTCGGTACATACAATCATTATACATAAAATTCTTACCCAAGTCACTTGGGGACTCTTAAAATTTATATATGAGCTGTAAATGTGTTTTCTTCTTGGTCGTTGTCAAAACACCACAGAAGCACAATCTTTTCTTTCTCTTCCAATTTTCAGATTGGCACCGAACACTTGATCTTGTTCGGACGTCATGTTTTTACTGACATTTTTTGGCTTTCAAGCTTTTTGGCACTTTTAAACTATTTGTGTGTTTCCAGCACAAGTCTCACAGTGCAATGCCAGACACCTTTAGAGATTCGGTAAAAACATTCTCGGATATTGCTATATATGCATCGGTTTCAAATTGTGTCTTCGTTCAATAGTTGGGCTGCCCGGCTCCTGCACTATCTTCCTACGTTCCGCTTTGTTCGGCTAGTAGTGCAAAGGGAGAACCACTGCGATTGTGCTTCCAGCTCACATGGTTAAGCACCTCAGTGGAGAAAGCCGAAAACTGACTGTCACAAATCCTGGTAAACTGGTCAGCCATTTGATGACTGTGTTAAATGACGGGCCATTCATAACAATGGCCGAAGTGTTTACGGCTTGACCTCGACTGTCACCGAACACTACCGGGGGCTATTAACTGGCCTCCCAAACTAAATTCTCGATATTTTGCTCTTACATTGGAGCTGAGGTTTCATGATCATGCTTAGCATGACAACCCAAAGAAAGGAACCGATAGCGGGACTATCTCTTTGGAAGACATTTCTTATGTTAAACAGTAATATAACATATCTCTCTGCGTACCTTTGTTTATAAAACCGTATGGCCAGATTTCCTTGTTTGGTGTAAATCTTTGCCCTCATAAAGGCTTTATAACGTAGGACAAAACACTCCTCGGCTACTGGCCGAGGAGGTGGAAGCCGATGGTCGGTCAACAAAGTTTTGTACAATGCGGATCCGAGCATTAATGACGTAAAGTACTTGGATACATAGAGTCATTACACATACTTATTTCGGCCACCCGTGCCTGCATTAAGTCTCGGGGGCTACTGGGCTTCAGGCTTATTATTTACAAATATTAAAGGGGCACATCGATCCCCTAATCTGGTGTTGCCACCCGACCAGTGTCTTGGGGGCTACTGCATTGCATGTTCAATGCAGAAAATTTTAAGTGCAATACAGTTTCCGACGAGATTTTGATCCTCAGGTTGGTCGGCCGCACCCAACCTAAGTCTTGAGGACTTAACATGCCGCTTTTTGTGTCCCGAAGTATTCTGCCGAGCTAGGACTTGATCCTCAGGCCGATTTTGCAAATCAACCTGAGTCTCAGCGGCTACTGGGATCAGCGGTCTTATGTCATCCTTCAGGTGCATCTCGGGTTTTAGACCGATACACACCTTGAGGGCTACTGACTATATATCTCGGTAGAGAATAAATTGCACCAATCAAAAATATTGAAAAAAAATCGGCCCACACTCGGGGTGGTGCACCACCTCCAAAGCAGTCCGGCATAAAGCTCGAGCGCTAGTGGCTGGCTCCATAGAGGGCATTTCCAGCATTAAGCTCGGCTAAACTCCTTCAAGTTTTTTGGACCAAGATGAGCTATGACATCTTGGATATAGTCCGGCATTGGAGCTTGGACACAGTCCGGCGTTGGAGCTCGAAAGCAGTCCGGCATTGGTGCTCGGCTGCAAAACATACCTCGAATGCAGTCCGACGTTAGAGCTCGGACGCAAGAGGACACTGTCTCCCGGGAACAACTTCAAACCCGAGGTGTGGCATAAAATAACAAGGCATTGATAAAGGCCGGAAACTTAAAGGGGCTCCTCGGATACCCGACGTGCAAACTCGTCGAATGCATTTCGGCGATCCTCAAGATCAAAGATGAGAAGATTTGTTGAACCAATTTTCAAGACCGACGACCGAAGACGAAGAATAGTTCGGAAGAACCGAGGAGCGTCCCCAACTTGAAGACCGGTTTAGGGGGCTACTGATGGTGTCCTGGACTAGGGGGTACTCAACACGTCGTCTCCCGAACTGTTATATTGGGCCGAGGACCCTCATGGCCGTATACTCATGGGCTAGTTCGGACAGCTGCCGCATACAAGGAAGATTCCACAAGACTTGGCGATCAAGACAAGGACTCCTCCCCACCGGCGTATTTGGCCAGGACTCTTGTTATCCTAGGACTCTGGTGCAATGTATAAACCGAGGCCAGGCTAGTCGATAGAGATATACAACATACAATCATACCATAGGCTAGCTTCTAGGGTTTAGCCTCTCCGATCTCGTGGTAGATCAACTCTTGTAGTACTCATATCATCAAGAATAAATCAAGCATGACGTAGGGTTTTACCTCCATCAAGAGGGCCTGAACCTGGGTAAAACATCGTGTCCCCTGCCTCATGTTACCATCCGCCTTAGACGCACAGTTCGGGACCCCCACCCGAGATCCGCCGGTTTTGACACTGACAACCACTCACTCACTCACAATGGGAGCACCACCGGAGGAGAAGGTCTGAGGAGCCGAGCGGAGATATTCTTGGGCGACTGTCAACAGGGGCGGAGATGGTCCGTCTTCAACCCATGTCCACATGAACATGCTATTTTAGTTAGGAGTCAATTACACCACTAGTGCTAGAACTTGGCGTGGAAAATCACTTTAGTGCCAAAAGTTACGACATATATTGACCTGGTATTACAACTTGACTTTAACGTGCATATACGGTGCAAATCACATTTGTATACACACACGGGGCTGACTAGGCGCGCCATGTCGCACGGGGCCCGCTCCCATCCACTGAATGACAAATATAGGGCGTGTGGCCGTTTTTCTTGGAAAACCCCTTAGAATCATTATTTTCTCTTGAAAACGTCCTTGATGCATGTCGGTCCATCTATCAACGACCCGCGTGACCTGTTTTTCTTGGAAACCCCTCGAAATTATTTTCTCACTCAAAAATGCCCCTGACGGGCTGTCGGTCCATCTGTGAGCAACCACAAACTATGTGCAAAAATTTAAAATTTTGGCCGACAGTATTTGAACCTGTTATATGCAGCATCAAGCGGCGTGTACCTAACCAATGCACCCAGAAGCTTTATTTGTTAGAGGATCTGATCTAACTGTATACGTACATAGATCATTTAGTATTTATAAGCGTGCTGGAGATCCTATGGCCCATTTTGCATGATTATTTTTTATTAAAAAACTGTAAAATTATATGTAGATTATAATCGTGTGTTATAAGTTAATAAATTGAAACATAAAAAGAGAACACTTTATAAACTACATAACACATGAACATTTAAAATATATATTAACATTTATTTTGATATATAGAAAAATATATAATTACTTTGATATTTTTATTAACAATGAAAATTATTATGTGCATAATTTGTAATGTATAATTTAATTATATGGATAGTTTTTTAAATAATATGTGAATGATTGTATAATATAATAGGGATAATTAATTTTGTGCCCTTAATTGTGTCCCCCTCGACAGGTTTACCCCTAATTTTCGAAAACACTCATTCCTGCCCAAACCATTTTGCTCGACTTATGCTTTTGCCCTCTGACCATTTGACCGTCATCTTACAAAAACCATAACAAATTCATACTAACTCAGAAAAATGTGAATAAGATATAAAAATGTTCAAAAGAGAATCACCTATATGTGCATGCCATTTGCATTCCGGACCAAGGTGTTAGAAGGTCCCCATCTTAGTTTGAGCTCATATTATCTCAACATGAACATTACAATCCGAAAAAATTGAAAAAAAAATCTAAAAAAATTGGTGGCAAACATTGACAAATGTTTCGAGTTCCTGCCAAGTTTCATAAAGGAGCGGCATTTGTGGAAGCCAGGGCAAAAAAATATGCTCCAAAGCAAAATCCATTATGGAGTGCTAATTTTGTTTTTCTCCACGACTTTCAGGAATGTCATTCCCCGATGAAACTTGGCAGAGGCACGGGCCAAGGTTTAGCACCAAATTTTTTAACATTTGTTGAATTTTTTGTTCAGTTTTTTAAGATTTTACTATTCATGTTGAGTTCATATGAGCTCAAACTGAGATAGGGACTTTCCAACACTTTTTTGATGAATGCAAATCGCATGCACATATATGTGATATTTCTCTTAGCATTTTCATATGTTATTCACATTTTTTTGAGTTAGTATGAATTTTTCAAACTGACGGTCAATCGGTCAAAGGGAAAAAGCATAGACGAGCAAAGTGGTTTGGGCGGGAACAAGTGTTTTCAAAAACTAGGGGTAAACCTGCCAAGTGTGGCCCAACTAGGGGCATAAAAATCATTTATCCCAATATAATATCGTATATATTTTTTACTTGTAAGATAGGATACTAATTTACATATATTTTAGAAATTTCTATTTAAAATAACTCTGTTGGGGGGTTGGTAGTCATGTGCACCAGATTTTTTGAAAAAAGGAGGATGACCCCCGGCCTCTCCATCTGGGCGATGCATACGGCCACTTTATTAATTATTCTCACAAGACCTTACAAAGCCGAACAAAAACAAGACTAAAGCCACTGTCTAAGCAACAACTGTTGCTACACCTATCCAATTGATGAAGGGGCGCAGATAGTATGGGCCTAATACCAAATAGACATCGCAGCCAAACCTAAACATCTAACACCTGAGTTCCCAACCAGGACGCCTACTTGGTATGGGGCACCTACCAGTCCGGCGCACTCCTCGACCAGGACACCTACCGGGTATGAGACCGCCGCAGCCACCTGCCACCAATCCATCTTCAGAGATGTACTGTTGCATGTACCGTGCCAGGTCTCTCTGTCATCGACGCCACCACGATGCCTGCCATCGTTGTCCTCCTGTGCGAGTCCATCCTCCCACAGCAAACTCCGAATCTGCACTACGCCACGCCGTCAAGATCCGTCGTTGTCAGTGTGTAGGATGAATCACTGCTCCACCAAAGAATTCATCCTCTGGTCCCTCGATCACGTATGTACCTCCAAGAATGACGCCCCCAAGGGAGGAACGACACCAGAGCGCCGCCGTCATCCGATCATCCGATCTAGGTTTTCCCCCAGAGGTAGCAGAGAGTGGCCTTGAACTTCTCCACGGCGATGCCTTCAAGAAGGGAACAATGCAGATAGCGCCGCTATCGCCGGCCTTAGCAGACGCCGAAGGCAAGTTTTCACCCAGATCAGTTCGAAGGGAGCCAACTCTCGTGCACGGGCCGCCGTCACAACCAGCGAGCACCGACAAATCAGCGAGCCGCCGGCACCACCGCATCCAGATCACTGGCCACGCCGGGCCACCGCCATCCTCGCACTGTCCGGGTCAGAGACGGGGCCGCCGACCGTGCACAGGGACCATCGCCGCCTGCACACGCCGGAGCGCCGCCAAGAGCCCAGCGCCCGCCATCGCTTGCCTAATCATCTATTGAAATATAGGGTCGTGCTATTTGTCACTAATTCCAGCCAACTAGTGTATGTTTCTTAAAGCATGAACAATTTTATGTACTACATTAGTATTTTGCTAAAACTATGAACATTTTAAATCTTATATAATCATGTATTGAAATATAGGGTCGCGCTATTCGTCGCCTTGGGTGAAGAATTCTTACTCCTCACCCCATCCCACCCCATGGCCAACACTCTAAAAGGTAAGAAATAAATTCTTGAGGTAAGATTAAACCAGGAGGGAAACTGGTGTTCCACCACAAACAAATGTTTGTGAGGTAATCTTACGCTATAAAAAACAAATGATGCTGTTGTAATTTTACGGGAATGTGTAGGGAGGCATTACTGACATTTTTTTTAATAGAATGAGACTGCTCTCCAGAACCATTGTCGTAAGAAACATAGACTTGCAAGGTAAATTTACCTCGCGCATGCAAGTACATAATTCTGCACGGGATGCATTGCATGATCCTTCCTTTCGTGTCAGGTTGATTTCTTCAAATATCTTCTTCCACTCCAAGAGAAAGAACGACACAAATTGGATGGCCGAGACTTCTCTTTTACAACTGCTTCAGATCAAGGCTAATGCATTCTAAAGTTTATCCTTTCCTTCTCACCAGCTATTTTTATGACTTCCTCATAAGGCACCGTTGATTTGACCATGGATGTAGTGGAAAGCTTATTTGGGATATATTTTAGGGTATCTGCAATTGCATCCTCAACCATTCGAAGGATTTTTACATTCCTGAAATGACCGTATTTGTATCATATGAACACAACATCACTTCTTTTTATTTTCGTTTTTTGCAGGGAAACACCTATTCTTTAATAAGAGTACTGTTATCTTAAAGGGACTGATGCCAAACTTCATAAAAATACACTGAAGAATTTACAGTATCAGTTCTAAGAAACACAGAACTGGAATTTTCAGGGTCAACTCTCAAGAAAACAGAGATGAAACTCTGTACATGGCCTCAGAGAGCATGCTGATAGCCTCACTACCGACATAAATACACTCTCAGCCCGGAGAAAATAGCAGGAACGCGATTCAGAATGAAGACAAGCAGCCTGCAGCTCTCCAGGGCTAAACCTTATCAATGATAGACTCAAACAACATGTCATCAAAACTCTGTTCTGTCAAAGATTCTGACACTGTGTTCTGTTCAAATTTCCCAATGTATTTATCACCATTATCAACATGCTATTATCAGGGTACTTGAGCTACCTAAAATGTAAATAAATCTCATATATATATATATATATATATATATATATATATATATATATATATATATATA
>NC_041388.1:35185078-35188439 GCF_002162155.2 Triticum dicoccoides
AAACACTATTCTGATCACGGGATCAGAATAATATTCTGATCACAACCTGACCTGCCCCGCTAGTAGTACGTTGAACTTCCCTGTGAACTAGGTTGAACTTCCGCCAACATTACCCAAATGGGGCTTGCGATATACCGTTGGAAAGCTATGGACCCCAATATCATGACCCAACTTAAATTTTTGGCAAAATATAAGCGGTTTAAGAGCAGTTTTGAAAACCGTTTTTTCTTCTCACAAAAGACGTGAATCGTATTTTCAATCACATTTCTAAACCATTTATCGGAATGAGACATATAATATGGCGTTGGAAAGCTACTGCAAAACCGCTTCTTCCACATGTTGAAAGTTTTCTCTAATTCCATATGGTTAAAGAGTAATTTGAAAAAATGTAAAATTTCGTAAACCGAACAGCTGAGTTTGTTTTTTCGATGTCATTTCTAAACGGCTAATCCGATGGAGGCATATGATACGGCGTTGGAAAGCTTATGAAAATGCGCTACTTTTTCGTCTTGAAAGTTTTAAGAGTAATTTAGAAAATGATCCAAGTCCTACCAAGTTCGTATTTTCGAGCTAATTTTTTAACCATGCATCCAAATGCAGCAAATGATATGGCATTCGAAAGCTTGAAGAAATGCGAAAATATTCATATATATTATTTCTCCTCATTCATTACGGTTTTATGTTAGTTTTGAAAATGGTTAAAAACATATTTTTGCCATAATTTCTACAAAGTTTATCGGAATGGGGCAAATAATATACCGTTGAAAAGCTACGGAAAATGCGAAACTTTTTCATGTTGATGGTTTTCTCTGATTCCTGGTCGTTTTCAAGTAATTTCAAAAATGGCGAGATCATTCGTTCTGCCTTTATCGCAAAACAGATTCTTCGAAAATGCGCCGCGTGAAGAACCTGAACTTCTCGGCATGTCTACTTGAACTTCACTCTATTTTTCACATGGTTTTTTTTCTCTTAGCTCTCCATCCACTGCTCGTAGCTCTCCATCCACTCACTGGAATTGAGCAAGTGATATACCAGTGGAAAGCTGCTGTAAATACACAACTTTCCCGTGTTGATCATTTTTTCAGACTCGCGACGATTTTAAAAGTTTTTCATCTGATATTCATTCAGTGTAGGAGGTGAACTTCCTGCTGTTTTTACGTTGAACTTCTTTGACGTATTTTTCATTTTTATTTTTTCATCCATTTCTTCAGTGTTACACAAATGGTATTTCTTTTGTACAACCGAGGACTTGAGCACTTGAACTTACACAAATGATATTCCTATCATTTTGAAGTAAATTAGATAAATGACGAGATCATGATTTCTGCCTTCATTGCGAATGGAAATGCACTGCGTGAAGTAGTTGAACTTCTGGGGCATGTCTGTTTGAACTTCACTCTGTTTCACTTTATTGTTTTTATATGAAAAACACACCATGTAGTACGTGAACTTCTGGTTATTATCACTTTGAACTTCTCTCTGATTTGAGAGAATTATTTTAAAACACAAAACAACATACTTTTATGTATTTTGGACATCTAAATACACGGTGAACCTCTCTCACAAGAATTTTTTTTAACTTTGCCTCGCCCAGCACTTGAAACTTCTAGCAACCATTTTTTCCGTTTATGAGTTGTTTTTAAAAGTGCAAAAAATGGCGTTGTGTTTTTTTATTTTTTGAACAGGTAAATCCTAGGTTTTAATAAACTCTGAACTTCTCTGCTATTTCAATTTGAACTTCGCCTTTTTATATTTTTGAGTAAAGAATTGTATTGGATTTTAATATGGGGAAAATCGAACATGGAAATACAAGGTGAACCTATCTCACAATAATTTTTGAACTTCTCCAGACAGAGCACTTGAACTTCTTTCAACAAACCTTTTAAGCTTTTATTTTTCTATACTTTTTATTCTCACCTGAAATGCATTCCTTGAAGTACTTGAACTTCTCGTTGTTTTCACTATGAACTTCTTTCAACAGGTAAGAATTTTTTGAATACATTAAAATGTGTTTTAAATGGTATACATGAAAATTTTAAACTGTCCATCGAAATGTGGCACATAATATACCAGGTGGAAAGCTTACGTATCACAACAACTATTTCATGTAGACATGTGTTACAAATTCGTTGCCGTTTGAGAGCAGTTTTTAAAATGGCAAAACAACGTTGTTTTTTGACTTTTTTGAACATGTAAATGAATGACAAACTTTTTTTAATGTTGTGTCACTCTTTTCAAACTTTTTTGTCTGTTAATGCACTGGGGTTTCCTCTCCTAACTTGTTTCTCAAACGACTTACCATTTTTCTAGCTGATGATATGATACATAGTGAACTAGTACACCTAGTTCATGCTTTTTCCACTGGTATTTTTTTATTAAATGCAGAAGTTCTGATTGTTTGAACTCCTCCGTTGGTTATATATGAAGTGCGCAACATGATTCCAGAGTTCCATTTTCCTTTTCAAAATATAGTACATGAACTTCCATTTCTGTTTGAAGTGCATGGGGGCTGGCGGTGGATGTCGGCGCTGATGTGCCGGAGGGAGGAGGGGGAGGGCAGGCCGCGCCAGAGCACATGGAAGGTCACACCGAAGCGGAGGACACCGCCTGCCGAAACCTCTCTCGCAGACGGGCGGAGGGAAGGGGAGGCCACGAACGGGGCGTGTCCTCTTTCTACGGCGGGCTGAGCTGGTTTCGGTTGCCGGAGGGTGGACGGGGAGGCGCCCGTGTCCGGGGCAGAACAACAGGGAGGCATGAGACGCAGGGGGTCATCGCCAGAGGAGGAGCTGGGCGACGTCAGGGGCAGCCTAGGTGGCAGCGGAGGCGTGGCGGTGTACCTGAGGTAGGTGACGGGGTCGCGCGCCGGCGCTTCATGGCGGGAGCCGGAGCCCGGTCGTACGCCGGTGCTTGGTGGTGGCCGGCGGAGGTGGGATCAGTCCCGGCCGGATCCGGGGGAAGGAGGCCGTCTGGTGGCCGGATCCGGGGCGGTGGTGTCGCGGCGGCCAGATCCCAGGGAGGGAGCGGCGTGTCGGCCGGATTTAGGAGCGGTGGCAGCGCGGTGGCTGGTTCTCGGGGAAGGGGAGGGGGCGGTGCGGGACTGGGTGGTTTTTTTTCTCAGTGGCACTGGTAGAAAAAGGGCCTATAGTCCCGGTTCGTAAGGGCCTTTAGTCCCGGTTCCGGAACCGGGACTAAAGTGTCGGTACTAATACCTCCCCCCTTTAGTCCCGGTTCAATCCAGAACCGGGACTAAAGGCCCTCCACGTGGGCAGTGCGCAGAGCCCAGTCTGGAGACCCTTTGGTCCCGGTTGGTGGGACCAATAGGCATCCACGCGTCAGCATTTCTGTGGCTGGGGTTTTTGTT
>NC_041388.1:35188561-35196138 GCF_002162155.2 Triticum dicoccoides
CGTGCTTGGTCGACGCTACGTACTATACATACGTATAGAGAGGACTAGACACGCTGGCTAGCTAGTAAGCAAACGAAGGAAACAGAAGATCGTCATGAACATATATGCATACAGAGAGAAGTGATATCGACCACCTCTCCTTCTCCGAGAGATTGGTCGAACAACAAGTTCTCGTATATCTATCTGACACTACCGGCTACATATATAATATAATTATATCTTACAAATATAATCATACGGACTCAGGGTCCACATAGAATTCTCCGTCTTCAGGGATCACGTGGTCAAGAAAGAATGCCGCCAATTCCTCTTGAATTGCTCGCATGCGAGCTGGTGCTAGGAGTTCATCCCGCTTCCGAAACATCTAATTTGAAGAAGGGGGTCAATACATATATATATGAATGAATGAAACTCAACACAAATGATGGTAATAAAATAAAATTGTGAATGTTGTTATTTACGTACTTCATATTGTTCGTTAGAGTACCCGCCCCGCTCACAGGTCGTGTGGCGGATGGACTCGCAGATGTAGTATCCACAGAAATCATTCCCTTGTTCCTACCACAACCACTTTACAAGAAATAGAGGTCAATCAAACTGATAAGCAAGAATGCTAAATGGTATTGATGAAACTAGCGCTTGAATCACTAGGAGATGCGCGGAACATGCTACTATAGTACTTACTTTCGCGTGTCTAAATTCTAGCTCCTTCGGCAGTCCCGAAACTATTTTGGTGAATTTTCTCCAAACCCTGCCGGACAAAGAAAACAATTACTTGATATCAGGAAATGAACAAAGTTGCTGATATGGTGGATAATGATCGATTTAACTTACTTCTGGAGTATTTGAGTCATGTCTGCATAGTCCTGGGGATCTTTTCGTTTAGAGTCTAAGACGGTTACTACTCCCTGCTCAAGCTTAATCTCTAGGAGAATATAGTGGAAACTGCACACACATGCATAACTCATCAATTACATTACTATAACCTTGACTAATATATAAGGGAAACCGAATACGCACAAGACAGTAACACTCACCTGAAGTTGTAAGGAAAGAGTATTATATCTTTGTTTTGATTTATTATGAACGATCATAGCAAGTTGGCCTCGGTAGCTGCGGCATGAAGTTTAACCTCAGTTGCATCTATGAGATATGTGTTAATGAACCCAATATCACCGACTTGTCTTTTCTTCAATTCGGCGATCTTCAATCTGCATAATATAGTGAGGATGATTATAAATACATGCAATGAAAGAGCTAAGCTATATAGAGAAACTTAATGACAGAAGTAGTACTACTTACAGACAGTAGCAGGCGACCGTTGTTTTATTGAGGGCCAATTGATCGAAAAACTGATAGAACTCCTCAAATGGAACAGGCAACAGATCAATTCCAACGAGGTCATGCTCCTTTTTAACTTTCACATACAAAGTACTCCTCCCCCCAGAGTCTGTGAAGATTTTCAAGTACAAATCATGCAATCTTCGCATCATTGTTGATAGAGATCTTTCATCTTTGACGAGAGGCTTCCCGTACTCGTATCTTTGTATCTGCACGTCCATGGGTTCATAATGTACTTCGTCGGGCAGGTAATCTGCAAGATTGCTATAACCGGGCACCATCCTCGGATCATTAGCGACATTGTGGCTAGGCACCTTGAGCGGGGGGCACGATTGCTTCGCTTGTTCGCCGAGCTGGGCAATTTGTTTCCCAGCTCGTCGTTCTTTCAGCCTTTGATCACTGACAGTACTTCCCGAGCGCTCCGCTTCGGCAAATTCCTTTCCAATAATGCGGTCATAGTTTCCTTTCGGCAGATCAGACTTCGGTGGTTTTGTTAGGGCAGCCAGAGTGCGCTTCACTTTCACCCGATCTACCTTCTCCTCCGGAGGTGGATTTTCTTTGCTTTCACCCCTTCAAAGAATTTCTTCACTTCTTCTCGCGCGATCTCGGCGTTCTCCTCTTGGGTCCTCTCGTATGGTAACTTCTCTGGAGTCTTCAGAGAAGGACCGAATCTGTATGTCCTCCCACCTCTGGTTGTACTGCTAGACGCCGACCGAGCAGACGTAGCGGTTGTCTTCTTTACTTGCTTAAGAGGTGGAGGAGAAGGACTACGACGCACCGGAGCAGCTGGAGCGGCGGCAGGTCTCTTCCGCCCTTGCTGACGAGGCGGAGAAGGAGGAGGCTGGCTGCTCGGGCGCGTCGGCGCAGGCAGAGAAGGAGGCGGAGTGCCGCCACGCACCGGAGAAGGAGCCGGCCGAGGGCCCTGATCGTCACTCGCCGGAGGAGGAGGCGGTGGAGGTGGAGTGCCCTGACTCGCCGGAGGAGGAGGAGGAGGCGGTGGCGTCCAGTTCAGAAGGTTGATGAGCTCCTTCCGCCATAGGCATGGAGTCTTCAGAGCAGACCCCAGCCGAGTCTCCCCTTCACCGGTAGGGTGGTCAAGTTGGAGGTCCTCAAATCCCTCCGTTATCTCATCCACCATCACCGTAGCATATCCTTCTGGAATCGACCGGCAGTGAAAAGTTGCGCCGGGTTCAGTAGGATAAACAGAGCCAACAGCCGCCTTGACCTTCAAATTCATCCATTGCGTCATAAGGTGGCAATTTTGAGACTCCGTTATAGCATCCACGGGATAGCTGGTAGGAACCGTCAAGGCATGCTCTAGCTGAAGCAGCTCGGTGGAAGCCACGCTGCTTCTGCACTGAGATGGCGGGGTAGCTTCGGGGGAGGCTTCGGCAGTACGTTTGCTGCGATTTGCTTCTCGTTCCTCTATCGCGTCTACCCTTGCTTGCAGCGCCTGCATTTGGGTCTGCTGCACTTTTTTCCTCCTCTCATGGGATTTGTAACCGCCTGCATCTGGAAACCCAACCTTCCACAGAATGGAGCCTAGTGTGCCTCGTGTCCGTCCAGGGTGCTCAGGATTCCCGAGGGCCATTGTGAGCTCTTAGTTCTCTCTGTCTGGAAAGAACGTCCCTTCCTGCGCTGCTTCGATATACTGCTTAAGCTTACTGACTGGTATGTCCATTTGATCGTTCGTCCAAATGCACTTCCCTGTTACAGGGTCCAGGGTTCCGCCAGCCCCAAAGAACCAAATCCGGCAACGGTCTGTCCAGTTAATTGTCTCTGGTTCGATCCCTTTATGAACCAGATCATTCTCAGTCTTGGACCACTTAGGTCGGGCTACGAGGTAGCCACCTGACCCCGTGCGATGGTGAAGCTTCTTCTTCGCAGCATTTTGCTTGTTTGTCGCCGACATCTTCTGACTCTTTTCCGTGTCTTGTGGGCCACAAATGCGGGCCAGTGATCTCTGATCTTCTCATATCTGCTCTTGAATTCTGGTGTCTCATTATTTTCGACAAACTTATTCAGCTCTTTCTTCCACCTCCTGAATAGTTCTGCCATCCTCTTCAGAGCAAAAGACTTGATTAATTTCTCTTTAACTGGGTTCTCTGGATTATCCTCAGGCGGTAGGGTGAAATTTGACTTCAGCTCAGTCCAAAGATCATTTTTCTGCATATCATTGACATAAGAGACCTCAGAGTCTTCTGTAGCCGGCTTAAACCATTGCTGGATGCTTATCGGGATCTTGTCCCTAACCAAAACCCCGCACTAAGCAACAAATGCGCTCTTTGTCCGGAGGGGTTCAATAGGTTGGCCGTCGGGCGCAATTGCTATGATCTCAAACTTTTCATCTGAGCTCAACTTTTTCTTCGGGCCTCGTCTCTTTACCGAAGTTGTGCTCGATCCGGAGGGCTAGAAAAAAGAACAAAGACTTAATTAATATGTGTACATACCAAAACAATGAATGCATCAATCAGCTAGTCAGCATAGGCTTAACTAATATATATACCTGGCCGGACTCGGTTTGGTCACCGGAGCCGTCATCACGGTCTCCTTCTTGCACCGACATTGGGTCACCGGAGCCGTCCTCATGTTCTTCTTCTTGCACCAGCATTAGGTCACCGTAGCCAGCTTGTTCACCCTCTCCTTCCAGACCATCGGTTTCGTTGAGAAACAACAAGATGGCATCACTTCCTTCTGCGATTATGTCTCTCAACAACGCTTCTTTTGTTGCTCTGTCTAGGGCGGTGTCCATAGTTTCTACAAATATTTACAACATGGCAATTATTATTCAAACATGACAGATGGATATATTAGTGCCAAACGTAGAACTAGCTGTTGGGTTTCATAGTAATTTCAAAAAAATTCCTACGCACACGCAAGATTATGTGATGCATAGCAACGAGAGGGGAGAGTGTTGTCTACGTACCCACGCAGACCGACTGCGGAAGCGTTGACGCAACGTAGAGGAAGTAGTCGTTCGTCTTCACGATCCAACCGATCAAGTACCAAAACTACGGCACCTCCGAGTTCGAGCACACGTTCAGCTCGATGACGATCCCCGGACTCCGATCCAGCAAAGTGTCGGGGAAGAGTTCCGTCAGCACGACGTCGTGGTGATGATCTTGATGCACTACAGCAGCAGGGCTTCACCTAAACTCCGCTACAGTATTATCGAGGAATATGGTGGCCGGGGGCACCGCACACGGCTAAGGAATAGATCACGTGGATCAACTTGTTGTGTCTTTGGTGCTAGCCCTGCCCCTCTATTTATATGTTGAGCCCCGGGGTCGAAACTTGGAGCAAAAGCCTCCTCAAAGTCGGTTTTGCCCGAAAGGCAAGAGTCCCACTCGGACTCCAGGACCAAACGCTACAATCCTTGGCGTCTGGCCCAGACGCCATGTGCCTCGGCGTCTGGCCCAGGGCCAGACGCTAGGATCTCCGGCGTTTGCCCCCCTGGCCTCCGCAAAACTCCTTTTGCACCGACCTAAAGCCTCATGGGCTTGACCCCTTGGCCTAACCATATCATCCAATATATGAATCTTTACGTCTCGACCATTTCGAGACTCCTCGTCATGTCCCCGATCTCATCCGGGACTCCGAACTCCTTCGGTACATCAAAACATGTAAACTCATAATATAACTGTCATCGTAACCTTAAGCGTGCGGACCCTACGGGTTCAAGAACAATGTAGACATGACCAAGACACGTCTCCGGTCAATAACCAATAGCGGGACCTGGATGCCCATATTGCCTCCTACATATTCTACGAAGATCTTTATCGGTCAGACCGCATAACAACATACGTTGTTCCCTTTGTCATCGGTATGTTACTTGCCCGAGATTCAATCATCGGTATCCAATACCTAGTTCAATCTCGTTAGCGGCAAGTCTCTTTACTCGTTCTATAATACATCATCTCGCAACTAACTCATTAGTTGCAATGCTTGCAAGGCTTATGTGATGTGCATTACCGAGAGGGCCCAGAGATACCTCTCCGACAATCGGAGTGACAAAACCTAATCTTGAAATACGCCAACCCAACATGTACCTTTGGAGACACCTGTAGTACTCCTTTATAATCACCCAGTTACGTTGTGACGTTTGGTAGTACCCAAAGTGTTCCTCTGGTAAACGGGAGTTGCATAATCTCATAGTTATAGGAACATGTATAAGTCATGAAGAAAGCAACAGCAACATACTAAACGATCGGGTGCTAAGCTAATGGAATGGGTCATGTCAATCAGATCATTCTCTTAATGATGTGATCCCGTTAATAAAATAACAACTCATTGTTCATGGTTAGGAAACATAACCATCTTTGATTAACGAGCTAGTCAAGTAGAGGCATACTAGTGACACTTTGTTTGTCTATGTATTCACACATGTATTATGTTTCCGGTTAATACAATTCTAGCATGAATAATAAACAATTATCATGATTATAAGGAAATAAATCATAACTTTATTATTGCCTCTAGGGCATATTTCCTTCACTAGCTACCTAATCATAGTAAGCTATCGGGAGGGGGTATATATCGACAACGATGACACTACATCTATGTCCCTCGACGACCCTCGTTCCCGATAAAAAAAAGAGGAAGAAGAAGAAAAAAAAAGAGGAGAAGAAAGAATAGAGGAGAAGAACCCTTGAACCCTCGACCCCTAGACGACCCTCTTATTCCTCTCATGTTCGAGAGGATCGCCGAGGGGTCGGGAGGTTGCCTAGTGTCAAAGGATTCAACAAAACCATGTCTTCATCATTAGGCGAAAGTAACATGTGCATGATGGTACGAAGCTCTTCAAAGTTGTTCTGGAACGGAGTCCCAGATAGGATAATTCGCTTTTTGGTACAAAGTTCAGAAAGAGCCTTCCGAATATTGCTATTTGGAAGGCCATTGCTGAATTCGTACCAAAAGGCGGATTATTCTATCCGGGACTCCATTCCAGAACAACTTTGCAGAACTTCGTACCAACATGCCCTGGTTACTTCCGGCTAATGATGAAGGCATGGATTTCTTCAATACTTTGACACTAGGAAACCTCTCTCGACACCTCGGCGATCCTCGACCCCTGGAACCCTCGACGACCCTGGAACCCTCGACCCCTAGACGACCCTGCTGGAAGCCTCGACCCTCGACCCTATAGAACCCTCGAACACTCGACCCTGAAACCCTCGACCCTTGACCCCTTAACGACCCTCGACCCTCTACCCTAGTTCCCGACCCTCGACCCCTCGGCGATCCTCGACACCCTCGTTCCCGATAAAAATTAAGAAGAAGAAGAAGAAGAAGAAGAAGAAGAAGAAGAAGAAGAAGAAGAAGAAGAAGAAGAAAATAGAGGAGAAGAAGAAAGGAATAGCTAGAGGAGAAGATCGAAGAAAAAAAAGAGGAGAAGAAGAAAGGAATAGTGGAGAAGAAGAGAAAATAGAATATATTCTATTTTCTCTTCTTCTCCACTATTCCTTTCTTCTTCTCCTCTTCTTTTTCTTCTTTTTTCTTCTTCTTATTTATTTCTCCTCTTCTTTTCCTCTCCTCTTCTTCTTTCTTTCCTCTTCTTATTTTCTTCTTTCCTATCCTTCTATTTCTAAAATTGTAACTTTTGCATATATAAAACTTTTCTAAAATTGTAACTTTCTATATAAAACTTTCCTATCGGGAGAGGGAGAAGATCGAAGAAAAAAAGAGGAGAAGAAGAAAGGAATAGAGGAGAAGAAGAAAAAATAGATTTTTTTTCTATTTTTTCTTCTTCTCCGCTATTCCTTTCTTCTTCTCCTCTTCCTTTTCTTCCTCTCCTCGTCTTCTCCTTCTTCTTCTCCTTCTTTCTCTACTTATTTTCCTTTTCCTTATTTTACTTTTTGCTCTCCACTAACATAAAATGCACTAACCTAAAATGCAACAAACATAAAATGCACTAAATCGATCAACTAACCTAAAATCAGTGATAAAATGCACTAACCTAAAATCGATATCTACTAACAACTTAAAAAAAATTAGTACATATATGAAAAAAAACATCATCATATCATCAACAGAAAAAAAACATCATCATATCATCAACAGAAAAAAAAACATCATCATATTATCAACATCATCATATCATCAACCTAAAATCAGTGATAAAAAGGGCGCCGACGGCTGGACCGAAAGTGGCGGCGTGTGGTCGGGGCGACGGCGTCGGGGTTGGGGAAGGGGCGGCGCGCGCGGCGACGGCGACGGGGTCAGGGAAGGGGCGGCGC
>NC_041388.1:35196362-35201718 GCF_002162155.2 Triticum dicoccoides
GTCCCGGTTGGTGCTACCAACCGGGACCAATGGCCTTTGCTGCCCCGCACCCAAAAGTTTAGTCCCACATCGCTAGCTGAAGGGCGCGGCACTGGTTTATAAGCGCTGGTGTGCCTCCCCATTCGAGATCCTCTCTAATGCAGGCTTTCACGCCTAAACTTGCTACTGCCTGTGGGCCTATTGGGCCTTCTGCGGGCCTGAATCCTGGCCCATGTAGGGTTTCTAGTCGTATTCAGGTCGTGGAGGCCCAGTAGGAGGCATTTTTTTGGTTTTTCTTTTTTATTTCTACATTTTTTTGGTTTTTTATTTTTTTTATTTCTACTTACAACTAAATACTTACAGTTTTTTAGTGATTTCCTTTTGCTTTTAGGTCACAAAAATTGTAAACTTTCTGTTAGTGCCATTAGTTTTAAATTTTGAATAGTTTAAATTTGAATTTTTAAAAATTTGTGTGAATCACTAGTTTATGAATAACTTTATTATAAAAATAGAATTTTTTTTCTATTTATTTTTTATTTATACTTACAACTAAATACTTATAGTTTTTTAGTGATTTCTTTTTGATTTTAGGTCACAAAAATTATAAACTTTCTGTCAGTGCCATTAGTTTTAAATTTTGAATAGTTTAAATTTGAATTTTTAAAAATTTGTGTGAATCACTAGTTTATGAATAACTTTACTATAAAAATAGATTTTTTTTTCTTCTTTGCTATTTATTTTTTATTTATACTTACAATTAAATACTTATAGTTTGATTTTAGGTCACAAAAATTATATTCTTTTTCCTATTGAAGAATATTATAGTTTTATTTTAGTTGATCATAACATAATATTTTAATTGATTGTTTTTATTTTCACAAAAGTTTTGTAGTTCATTCTGTTTGCTATTAATTCATTCTTTGAGCTAAATGACTCTGAAATTGGAAAGCATTTCAAAATGAACTCTGAAAAGGTTGAAAGTTGGCATGGTATCATCATTTCACCCACATAGCATGTTCCAAAAAGTAGAGAGGGTTATGACAAAAACTTGATGCACTTCGTGTACAAAATGGACAATCACTTTCGAAGTATCAAAGTTTCGAACTATAAGACATGAAAGCATTTCAAATGAACTCTGAAAAAGTTGAAAGTTGGGATGGTACCATAATTCCAAGAGTGCCTTTTCCAGTCAGTCTCCCCTCATACCGCGATTTAGGGAGACCTATCTTGTTAAGGCCAGGAATGAAGTCAACAAAAAACCCGATAACATCCTCTGTTTGATGGCCCATGGAGATGCTTCCTTCTGGCCTAGCGCGGTTACGGACATATTTCTTTAGGACTCCCATGAACCTCTCAAAGGGGAACATATTGTGTAGAAATACGGGCCCCAGGATGACAATCTCGTCGACTAGATGAACTAGGACGTGCGTCATGATATTGAAGAAGGATGGTGGGAACACCAGCTCGAAACTGACAAGACATTGCACCACATCACTCCTTAGCCTTGGTACGATTTCTGGATCGATCACCTTCTGAGAGATTGCATTGAGGAATGCACATAGCTTCACAATGGCTAATCGGACATTTTCCGGTAGAAGCCCCCTCAATGCAACCGGAAGCAGTTGCATCATAATCACGTGGCAGTCATGAGACTTTAGGTTCTGAAACTTTTTCTCTGGCATATTTATTATTCCCTTTATATTCGACGAGAAGCCAGTCGTGACCTTCATACTGAGCAGGCATTCAAAGAAGATTTCTTTCTCTTCTTTCGTAAGAGCGTAGCTGGCAGGACCTTTATAATGCTTCGGAGGCATGCCGTCTTTTTCGTGCAAAAGTTGCAGGTCCTCTCGTGCCTCAAGTGTATATTTTGTCTTCCCATACACGCCCAAGAAGCCTAGCAGGTTCACGCAAACGTTCTTCGTCACGTGCATCACGTCGATTGAGGAGCGGACCTCTAGGTCTTTCCAGTAGGGTAGGTCCCAAAATATAGATTTCTTCTTCCACATGGGTGCGTGTCCCTCAGCGTCATTTGGAACAGCTAGTCCACCGGGACCCTTTCCAAAGATTACGTAGTGTAAGTCATTGACCATAGCAAGCACGTGATCACCGGTGCGCATGGCGGGCTTCTTCCGGTGATCTGCCTCGCCTTTGAAATGCTTGCCTTTCTTTCGACATTGATGGTTGGTCGAAAGAAATCGATGATGGCCCAGGTACACTGCATTTGTCCAGGTATATACTTTCAGTGTCATCTAAACAGTGCGTGCATGCGTGGTATCCTTTGTTTGTCTGTCCTGAAAGGTTACTAAGAGCGGGCCAATCGTTGATGGTCACGAACAGCAACGCCTTAAGGTTAAATTCCTCCTGTCTGTGCTCATCCCACGTACGTACACCGTTTCCATTCCACAGCTGTAAAAGTTCTTCAACGAATGGCCTTAGGTACACATCAATTTCGTTGCCGGGTTGCTTAGGGCCTTGGATGAGAACTGGCATCATAATGAACTTCCGCTTCATGCACATCTAAGGAGGAAGGTTATACATACATAGAGTCACGGGCCAGGTGCTATGATTGCTGCTCTGCTCCCCGAAAGGATTAATGCCATCCGCGCTTAAAGCAAACCATACATTCCTTGGGTCCTTTGCAAACTCATCCCAGTACTTTCTCTCGATTTTTCTCCACTGTGACCCGTCAGCGGGTGCTCTCAACTTCCCATCTTTCTTTCGGTTCTCACTGTGCCATCGCATCAACTTGGAATGCTCTTCGTTTCTGAACAGATGTTTCAACCGTGGTATTATAGGAGCATACCACATCACCTTCGCAGGAACCCTCTTCTTGAGGGGCTCGCCGTCAACATCACCAGGGTCATCTCGTCTGATCTTATACCGCAACGCACCGCATACCGGGCATGCGTTCAGATCCTTGTATGCACCGCGGTAGAGGATGCAGTCATTAGGGCATGCATGTATCTTCTCCACCTTCAATCCTAGAGGGCATACGACCTTCTTTGCTGCGTATGTACTGTCGGGCAATTCGTTATCCTTTGGAAGCTTCTTCTTCAATATTTTCAGTAGCTTCTCAAATCCTTTGTCAGCCACAGCATTCTCTGCCTTCCACTGCAGCAATTCCAGTACGGTACCAAGCTTTGTGTTGCCATCTTCGCAATTGGGGTATAACCCTTTTTTGTGATCCTCTAACATGCGATCGAACTTCAGCTTCTCCTTTTGACTAATGCATTGCGTCCTTGCATCGACAATGACCCGGCGGAGATCATCATCATCGGGCACATTGTCTGGTTCCTAATGATCTTCAGCAGCTTCACCCGTGGCAGCATCATTGGGCACATCATCTGGTTCCTCTTGATCTTCACCAGCTCCCCCCGTTGCAGCATCACCTTGTTCAGGGGGCACATAGTTGTCATCGTACTCTTCTTCTTCGTCGTCTTCCATCATAACCCCTATTTCTCCGTGCCTCGTCCAAACATTATAGTGTGGCATGAAACCCTTGTAAAGCAGGTGGGAGTGAAGGATTTT
Source organism: Triticum dicoccoides (assembly GCF_002162155.2). Taxonomy (NCBI): domain Eukaryota; kingdom Viridiplantae; phylum Streptophyta; class Magnoliopsida; order Poales; family Poaceae; genus Triticum; species Triticum dicoccoides. The sequence continues at coordinate 35,199,870 of NC_041388.1, forward strand.
CCGGTTAGAGTAAGACCTCGTATTCCCACATTTAGTACATGGACAACACATAAAACCATTCTGCTTGTTTGCCTCAGCCGCATCGAGAAACTCATGCACGCCCTTAATGTACTCGCGGGTGTGTCTGTCATCGTACATCCATTGCCGGTTCATCTGCGTGCATTATATATAATTAAGTGTCCAAATTAATAGAAGTTCATCATCACATTAAAACCAAAGTGCATACATAGTTCTCATCTAACAACATATAGCTCTCCAGAGCATCTAATTAATTAAACTATACATTGAAACTATGTAAAACATTTCAATGCGAAAACAAATGCGATCATAATCGCAATCAAGGTAACAATTGATCCAACGGCATAATGATACCAAGCCTCGGTATGAATGGCATATTTTCTAATCTTTCTAATCTTCAAGCGCATTGCATTCATCTTGATCTTGTGATCATCGACGACAACCGCAACATGCAACTCCAATATCATCTTCTCCTCCTCAATTTTTTTTAATTTTTTCCTTCAACAAATTGTTTTCTTCTTCAACTAAATTTAACCTCTCGACAATAGGGTCGGTTGGCATTTCCGATTCACATACATCCTAGATAAATAAAATCTATGTCACGTTGGTCGGCATAATTTTCATAAACAATAAATGAACCAATAGTTATAAAGATAATATACATACCAAATCCGAATCATAGACAGGACGAGGGCCGACGGGGGCAGATACCAAAACCATCGCACTATATAAGATTCAATAATAAATGTAATAAAATGATACAAGTATCTATCTAAACATACAAGTAAGAATATTTTTCCTTTCAGAAAGAAGATAAGAACAAGAGGCTCACCACGGTGGTGTCGGTGATGAGATCGGCGCGGGTGATCGGCGGCGGTGAAGACGGGGACGGGGCGTGACGGACCGCTAAATCTAGACAAATCTCGAGGAAGATGGAGCTTGGAGGTCGAGCTTCGAGAGGAGAAAGTTTAAGTAGTGTGGCTCGGGCATTCCATCGAACACCTCATGTGCATAGGAGGTGAGCTAGAGCACCACAAAGCCCTCTCCCCCTCGGCCAGAAAAAACAGAGCACTGAGCTCTGCTCTTGCGCGAGGGGGTATATATAGGCACCTCATTGGTCCCGGTTGATGACATGAACCGGGACTAAAGGGAAGCCTTTGGTCCCGGTTCAAGCCACCAACCGGGACCAATGGTGGTGGGCCAGGAGCGAGGCCCATTGGTCCCGGTTCGTCCCACCAACCGGGACCAAAAGGTCCAGACGAACCGGGACCAATGGCCCACGTGGCCCGGCCGGCCCCCTGGGCTCACCAACCGGGATCAATGCCCACATTGGTCCCGGTTCTAGACTGAACCGGGACTAATGGGCTGAGCCGGCCTGGACCATAGCCCTGTTTTCTACTAGTGTGGGTTCGGGAGTTCGGGGACGCCTGTTCGGGCCCTATATAGAGAGTTGTGATCCAAATAGTTATTTTGATCCCAGGATTAGAATAGTGTATATAGTGTTACTATTCATCATCCAGGATACAGAATAAGTTATTCTTCACCCGAGGTAATCTTACGATTATTTCGTAATTAAATTACGTTTGCAATTTAAATAGTTACATCCCTATAGATTCAATATGTAAAATTTGGCATAAGAAAATAAAAATATATGTCACAAGATAAGAAAATTTGCACTTTATGTGTATTTTACACTATGTTTTTACGTTTGTAATTTTACATAACATAAAATATTTTTTACAACGATTATATATTTTCTTACGGTCTTTTTTTACGTCGGAAATAGGATAAAACTTACGGAACATAAAAATACGGGGCATTGATAGTAAAA
>NC_041388.1:35202198-35212011 GCF_002162155.2 Triticum dicoccoides
TAGGTCATAAGACAAGAAAATTTGCAGTTTATATGTATTTTAGACTATGTTTTTACGTTTGTAATTTTACATAACATGAAATATTATTTACGGCGATTATATATTTTCTTACGGTCCCTTTTTACGCCGAAATTAAGACAAAACTTACGGAACGTAAAATTATGGTGCATTGATGGTAAAATAGAGGGGGTGAAGAATAACTATTCCTCACCCAAGATGACGAATAGCGATATATATATATACATACATATATATATATATATATATATATATATATATATATATATATATATATAGTGTTACTATTCATCACGTAGGGTGCAGAATAAGTTAATCTTCATCCTAGGTAATCTTACGATCACTTTGTAAATAAATTACGTTTACCATATAAATAGTTACATGCATACTGATTCAATATGTAAAATTTTGTATAAAAAACAAAAATGCAGGTTATAGGACCAGAAAAATCACATTTTATGTATGTTTTACATTATTTTTTTACATTCATAATTTTACGTAACTTAAATATTTTTTACGACGAGTACATATTTTCTTACATTCTATTTTTATGTATGAAATAAGACATAATTTACGAAAGATAAAAATATGGTGCATTGATATCAAAATAGAGAGGGGGTGAAGAATAACTATTCCTCACTCAGGGATCCTATTCGAAGCGTGAGTGTAGAATACGTTACTATATATAAGAATTTTTGACCGAACCAAATACAAATCTTCTCTCATGAGAAGACTGATAAATTAGTTAAATCAAAATTATCATAGACTCAGCCAATACTGGAACTGAAGATAGAGAGATTATTCACATAAAGCCTATATGCACACGAAAAGAATTATCCAATCTCAAAATTTTCTGCATCCAGAACATGGTTAATCAACCAATTACAGCTTGTATTACAGATTTCTATATAGCAAATTTAACATGCATACTCTCCTAGAACTAATTATGACATCTACTACTTGTCATAATAGATTTTGGGTCAGTACGATAACCAATCAAGGTACTCGAGATGTTGCACATCTAGTCGAAGCCTAACTGCTTTGCTCTCTGCCTTTGAGAGATGATGAACTGAAACATCAGATGGAAGAGTTGCCTCTTGTTAAACTTGTGTCGAATATTATTGTACAAGGTAGGTTATAGTTGGACTTGGATTTGGACTGTGTGTAGACAGGGTTAGAGTTGTGTCCTAATAGGACACTTGTATCCCAGGCCTCTCGTATATAGTGGGGGTAGACACACAATGTAACCTATGCCAACATAATAGCATGTGCACGCGGGGGGAGCCGGCGGCATGTGCCGGCGCCCGGGCAGCCGGGTTGAGGTATTGTGACGGTGTCACGGGGAGGAGCGCCCGTAGTCAGGCCCCAGGGATGTAGACATGATGGTGAATCTCATTAACAAATCTCGGTGTCATGCTCGTGTGATTGCTTGATCCTCGGTAGGTCGACGGAGTGCCTCGGATTATTCTAACAAGTGGTATCATGATCAAGGTTCGATGTCCGAGATTATGGGTCTGTTGATCTTGAGAAGAAGGAAAGCCGACGTGAAAGATGTCTGTGGTACAGCGGCATGTGCGAGGACGATCGTGAGAAGTCAGTTAGTACAAGAAGCAGTCGGAAGTGCGAGCAGCAGATCGATCTAAAGCGGCGGCGGCGTGTTCCACGGAACTTGGCGAGATCGGAACGGGTCGTGGTATGTAGCGTCGTGTTGTACGGCGGTTAACGACTAGTCGTGCAGCAAGGTGGCCTGGTGCGGCCCAGAAGGGTGGCAAGGCCCAGTCGGGCTGGCGACGGCTGCTCAGGGGCCAACCGCATGGAAGCCCATCGGGTGAAGTTCAAGGTCAGCAGGCTGTGCTCGGGTGCAAGGCGAAGGCCTGGCGAGGTTCATGCACGGGCATGTGTGGGAGCAACTAGTTAACGAGCGCTCCTTCGGGAGCCTCGCAACGATCAGCACCACTTGGCGCGCTCTCAGCCATTTGCCACGTGTCGCGCTCTGGACGCTCCCTTCGGATTTTGTTTATTATTTTTCCGCACGTGTTTTCGGATTTTTAAACGGGTTTTTTCCGGGTTTTTTCAACGTTTTGGTTTTCCCCTGGTCTTTCTTATCTTTTTTATCAAAAAAAATTTGAATTTTTTTTGCATGAAAAAACGCGTTTTCTTTTTTCTTTCCTTTTGCGAAAGTCACGGTTTTTCTTCCGCGAGAGGCACGGTTGTGTTTTAGCAAGAGTCACGGCCGTGCCTTTCGGAAACGAAAAAAACGCGTTTTCTCTTTTTTTTTTCTTTCGCGAGAGTCACGGTTTTGCTTCCGCGAGAGGCACGGTTGTACTTTCGCGAGAGTCACGGCCGTGCCTCTCGGAAAGGGAAAAACAAAACGTGTTTTTTCTTTTTTTTTTCTTTCGGGAGAGATACGATTTTGCTTATGCGAGAGGCACGGTTGTACTTTCGCGAAAGTCACGGCCGTGCCTCTCGGAAAGGGAAAAAATATGCGTTTTCTGTTTTTTTTCTTTCGCGAGAGTCACGGTTTTGCTTTCGCGAGAGGCACGGTTACGCTTTCGCGAGAGTCACGGCCGTGCCTCTCGGAAACGGAAAAAAAATGCATTTTTTGTTTTTTCCTTCCACGAGAGGCACGGTTGTGATTTCGCGAGAGGCACTGATGTGCCTCTTTTGGAAAGGGAAAAAAACCATACTCCCGGTCCGGCTTTTTCGCCCGGTTTTTTTCGTCCGGTTTTTTCGTGAAAAAAAAGTTCATCAAAACATATCAACATCGGATCTAGTTTTTAAGATCTCGACGCGAGGAATCCAACGATGAAAACAGTTCGAGATTTGGACGCACGGTTTAGGAGATAAAATGTTTTGAATAAACGGATTTACGAAAAAAAGAAAAAACTCTAAGGTTGCGACAAGTGGCACATTGCATGTGCGCCACTTGTCGCTACCTGGGAAAGTTGAGTGCTCTTTGCAACGAGTACTCCTTAATTAGTGATTTTGGGCATGTGTGCAGCAAGGCTGCAGCTGAAGTTGATCGATTTGCACGGCTGTGCAGTACCGCAAGTTTGTGGTGTGGCCATGTGGCGTTGACTGCTGAGTCGAAGGACACACACAAGATTTGTTGTGAAAAAGAGAGGCTATGCAAAAGACTGGTGCTATCCATCGGAGGAGAAGCAGGAAAAGCTAATTGAACTACAGCCTACAGGAGCACGTGGTGAGATTCTGGAGTTTTCCACTGATCTTCATGGTGAGGTGCACACGGGAAGACTTATGTAGTGGAGTTTGGCTTTATCTCTTTGTACATGGTAGTGTACGAGGATGGTAGCGTGAGAGTCTTTGAATTGCGTGGCAAGAATGACGATGTGCGTATAAGGCTCGAAGGAGTCTGGAGCATGTTATGACTGGATCATGCAAAAACAGGGCGTCAAGCAATGCACGGAGAAGTGCGGGGCGGACACGACGCGGGGTGAAGCATGGTTGCAGTCGGATAAATTTGGTTGGGTCAGACTGGACTGTCTGACGGATCGACGGGGATGTCGGTCAAAGCAGAAGACACTGGTGATTTCAGCTACGACGACATATGAGCGTAATGCTGATGGTGGCCAACTTCTGGGGTGTGGAAACACGTCATTCAGGCCTGAGGGCTTGTACGGCTTCGACAGACTATGGCGCGGGGTTGATTCAAGAAGATGCACATGAGAGATTGAAGTCGACAGGGCGTGGGAGGGTGGCACGTACAACCACCATGGAGTCATGTTGAAGATGGAGTTCGAGTCTGATGGAGGTGCTACGGCGTAAATGCATGGAGAGTCGAAGCCTATTTCAACGGGATAGCGAGAGACACGTGGATCGGACTGGCCCAATGGTCTGATGGAGACGTGATACTCGGCATCGGTCGGTGATGATCGGTGGTTCTCTGCAGTGGGGGCTTGAGGTAGTGTGGGCAAGCTACCCGGGAGACTCAACCAGGACAGCAGAGGCTCGACGCGGTGATAGCGACGAGGCGTGCGGTAAGCACGGGACACAGCGACAGGCCAAGGCACTGTTGGTTAGACATGTGGTCAGACAAAGTGTGCATAGGTGTTGAAGTAGTGTTGACGAGTACCAGATTGAAGTTGGTGACTGGGTCTATCGGTGCCAGTTGATGGACGGGAGTTGACCATGGTGATTCTGAGAAAATGGCGGACAATCTGAAATTGTTAAAAGATGAGAGCATACATGGTCGTATATTTTGTGGTGTCCGGTGCACATGGCAAAGTGCGGATGACAAGTACAGAAGGAGGCGGAGTAATATAACTATGGGACATGTCAGAGACTATCCGGGAAAAGGGTGAGTCAACTGTGAATTTGACTCAGGGTGACACAGGGCGACAGTGAAATTCCTTCAACTTTCAGACATACAGTCAAGAAAGAGCGATGAAGTTGAGTTCAGGTAACTCTTATGTGTGGCGTCCAATATGTGAGTTGTTCACTTTCACACACGTTAATGATCGGTGTGTGATGGCGTTGAACGGATTCTTCGGAAGCTGGGAGTACAAAGTAGAGTAATGAGGAACTTAATTTTGCTCAAGTATTGACTATGAAGAAGACGAGAAGGGACTACAGTTGCAGGTGGAGTCACATGAAGTCTGGGAGTAGCAGCGGTGCTTATGGTGTATCTCAAGTCCAATGTACATGGAGGTTCGACGCATGAATGAATCCAAGGTGGTGAAGAATATTCGCTAAGGTGGAATTTGTCAAAATTGTGTCGAATAATATTATACAAGGTAGGTTATAGTTGGACTTGGATTTGGACTGTGTGTAGACAGGGTTGGAGTTGTGTCCCAGTAGGACACTTGTATCCTAGGCCTCTCATATATAGTGGGGGTAGACACATAATGTAACCTATGCCAACATAATAGCACGGACACGCGGGGGGAGCCGGCGGCGTGTGCCGGCGCCCGGGCGGCTGGGGTGAGGTATTGTGACGGTGTCACGAGTAGGAGCGCCTGTAGTCAGGCCCCGGGGATGTAGCCATGATGGTGAACCTCGTTAACAAATCTCGGTGTCATGCTTGTGTGATTGCTTGATCCTTGGTAGATCGATGGAGTGCCTCGGATTATTCCACTAGTAGAAAACAGGGCTTTGGTCCAGGCCGGGTCAGCCCATTAGTCCCGGTTCAGTCTAGAACAGGGACCAATGTGGGCAGTGGTCCCGGTTCGTGAGCCCAGGGGGCCGGCCGGGCCACGTGGGCCATTGGTCCCGGTTCATCTGGACCTTTTGGTCCCGGTTGGTGGGACGAACCGGGACCAATGGGCCACGCTCCTGGCCCACCACCATTGGTCCCGGCTGGTGGCTTGAACCGGGACCAAAGGCTCCCCTTTAGTCCCGGTTCATGCCACCAACCGGGACCAATGAGGTGCCTATATATACCCCCTCGCGCAAGAGCAGAGCACAGTGCTCTGTTTTTTTTGGCCGAGGGGGAGAGGGCTTTGTGGTGCTCTAGCTCACCTCCTATGCACATGAGGTGTTCGATGGAATGCCCGAGCCACACTACTTAAGCTTTCTCCTCTCGAAGCTCGACCTCCGAGCTCCATTTTCCTCGAGATTTGTCTAGATTTAGCGGTCCGTCACGCCCCGTCCCCGTCTTCACCGCCGTCGATCACCCGCGCCGATCTCATCACCGACACCACCGTGGTGAGCCTCTTGTTCTTATCTTCTTTCTGAAAGAAAAAATATTCTTACTTGTATGTTTAGATAGATACTTGTATCATTTTCTTACATTTATTATTGCATCTTATATAGTGCGATGGTTTTGGTATCCGCCCCCGTCGGCCCTCGTCCTGTCTATGATTCGGATGTGGTATGTATATTATCTTTATAACTATTGGTTCATTTATTGTTTATGAAAATTATGCCGACCAACGTGACATAGATTTTATTTATCTAGGATGTATGTGAATCGGAAATGCCAACCGACCCTATTGTCGAGAGGTTAAATTTAGTTGAAGAAGAAAACAATTTGTTGAAGGAAAAAATAAAAAAAAATTGAGGAGGAGAAGATGATATTGGAGTTGCATGTTGCGGATGTCGTCGATGATCACAAGATGAAGATGGATGCAATGCGCTTGAAGATTAGAAAGATTAGAAAATATGCCATTCATACCGAGGCTTGGTATCATTATGCCGTTGGATCAATTGTTACCTTGGTTGCGATTATGATCGCATTTGTTTTCGCATTGAAATGTTTTACATAGTTTCAATGTATGGTTTAATTAATTAGATGCTCTGGAGAGCTATATGTTGTTAGATGAGAACTATGTATGCACTTTGGTTTTAATGTGATGATGAACTTTTATTAATTTGGACACTTAATTATATATAATGCACGCAGATGAACCGGCAATGGATGTACGGTGACAAACACACCCGCGAGTACATTAAGGGCGTGCATAAGTTTCTCGATGCGGCTGAGGCAAACAAGCAGAATGGTTTTATGTGTTGTCCATGCACTGAATGTGGGAATACGAGGTCTTACTCTAACCAGAAAATCCTTCACTCCCACCTGCTTTACAAGGGTTTCATGCCACACTATCATGTTTGGATGAGGCACGGAGAAATAGGGGTTATGATGGAAGACGGCAAAGAAGAAGAGTACGATGACAACTATGTGCCCCCTGAATAAGGTGATGCTGCAACGGGGGGAGCTGGTGAAGACCAAGAGGAACCAGACGATGTGCCCAATGATGCTGCCACAGGTGAAGAAATATGTCCGTAACCGCGCTAGGCCAGAAGGAAGCATCTCCATGGGCCATCAAACAGAGGATGTTATCGGGTTTTCTGTTGACTTCATTCCTGGCCTTAACAAGATAGGTCTCCCTAAATCGCGGTATGAGGGGAGACCAACTGGAAAAGGCACTCTTGGAAGAGACTCAATAATATGCAGGGACGGATATTCTTGGTCTCAAGCACACTACACAGTTCTACAGAACTCTACCTTGGTGACCCCGTATGTCGATGAACACAAGAACAGTCTGCGCTCCAAACACCCGGAGCAGTGCGACGACTGGATTACATGTGAACACATCAGGACTTTCAGCAGTTGGTTGGAAACACGTCTCAGAGGTGACAACACTGTTTGTGATGAGTTGTACTTGTTGTCCAGGGGACCATCTTTGACTGTATTGACTTACAAAGGATACGAGACAAATGGGAATACATTTTACACGATCGCCCAAGATCAAAAGAGCACCAACCAAAACAGCGGTGTCCGCTTTGATGCAGCAACCGAGAGCGGAAAGGATACATATTATGGTTACATAGTGGACATATGGGAACTTGACTACGAACCTGATTTTAAGGTCCCTTTGTTTAAGTGCAAATGGGTCAATCTGTTAGGCGGCGGGGTACAGGTAGACCCACAGTACGGAATGACAACAGTGGATCTGAAAAATCTTGGGTACACTGACGAACCGTTCGTCCTAGCCAATGATGTGGCACAGGTTATCTATGTGAAGGACATGTCTACCAAACCGAGAAAAAGAAAAGATAAGGAAGCGAATACATCATATGATGAGTCAAAGCGCCACATAGTTCTTTCAGGAAAAAGGGACATCCTGGGAGTGGACGGCAAGACAGACATGTCTGAAGATTATGAAAAGTTTCATGAAATTCCTCCCTTCAATGTCAAGGCTGACCCAAGCATCCTGATAAACAATGAAGATTATCCATGGTTACGGCGCAATAAGCAAATGACACAAGTGAAGAAAAAGTGAAGACTTTCTCTCGCAACTATTATGATGATACCATGCCAAATTTGTAACAGACGAACATGCTACCATTGTCCATTTTGTACATGCACATGCTATGTGGGTGAAATTATGATACCATCCCAACTTTCAACTTTTTCAGAGTTCATTTGAAATTCTTTCATGTCTTATGGTTCAAGGTTTTATGTGTTGAGGCAAATGGATCAATATGTCAGGAGGCGGGGTACAGGTAGACCCACAGTACGGTATGACAACAGTGGATCTAAACAATCTTGGGTACACAGACGAACCATTCGCCCTAGCCAATGATGTGGCGCAGTTATTGTCCGAAACTTTGATACTTTGAAAGTGATTGTCCATTTTGTACACGAAGTGCATCAAGTTTTTGTCGTAACCCTCTCTACTTTTTGGAACATGCTGTGTGGGTGAAATGATAATACCATGCCAACTTTCAACCTTTTCAGAGTTCATTTTTAAATGCTTTCCAATTTCAGAGTCATTTAGCTCAAAGAATGAATTAATAGCAAACAAAATGAACTACAAAACTTTTATGAAAATAAAAACAATCAATTAAAATATTATGTTATGATAACCTAAAATAAAACTATAATATTCTTCAATAGCAAAAAGAATATAATTTTTGTGACCTAAAATCAAATTATAAGTATTTAATTGTAAGTATAAATAAAAAATAAATAGCAAAAAAGAAAAAAAAATCTATTTTTATAGTAAAGTTATTCATAAACTAGTGATTCACACAAATTTTAAAAAATACAAATTTAAACTATTCAAAATTTTAAAACTAATGGCACTAAGAGAAAGTTTATAATTTTTGTGACCTAAAATCAAAAAGAAATCACTAAAAAACTATAAGTATTTAGTTGTAAGTATAAATAAAAAATAAATAGAAAACAAATTCTATTTTTATAGTAAAGTTATTCATAAACGAGTGATTCACACAAATTTTTAAAAATTCAAATTTAAACTATTCAAAATTTAAAACTAATGGCACTAACAGAAAGTTTATAATTTTTGTGACCTAAAAGCAAAAAGAAATCACTAAAAAAACTGTAAGTATTTAGTTTTAAGTAGAAATAAAAAAATAAAAAACCAAAAAAATGTAGAAATAAAAAAGAAAAAACCAAAAAAATGCCACCTACTGGGCCTCCACGGCCTGAATACGACTAGAAACCCTACATGGGCCAGGATTCAGGCCCGTAGAAGGCCCAATAGGCCCACAGGCAGTAGCAAGTTTAGGCCCGAAAGCCTGCATTAGAGAGGAGCTCGAATGGGGAGGCACACCAGCGCTTATAAACAAGTGTCGGCGCCCTTCAGCTAGCGATGTGGGACTAAACTTTTGGGCGCGGGGCAGCACAAGGCCATTGGTCCCGGTTGGTGCCACCAACCGGGACTAAAGAGGGGCATTGGTCACGGTTCGTGGCACAAACCGTGACCAATGCTCCCTTTAGTCCCGGTTGGTGCCACCAACCGGGACCAAAGGTCGCCGCTTCCCGCCCTTTGGGCTACTGAAAATTGGCCTTTGGTCCCGGTTTGTGGCACCAACCGGGACCAAAGGGGGGCATTGGTCACAGTTCGTGCCACGAACCGGGACCATTGCTCTAGATATATAAGGTAGCACTTGTGAAAATTTCGCCAACCGCTCCCATTCGCCCCCAACGCCCCCAGGACGTTCGTCGTCGTCGTCGCCCCCCCGATCGAGCCTGTCGTCGCCCGCTCCCCGTCGCCGTCGCCCCGCGTCGCCGCAGGCCTTGTCCCTGTCGCTGCTTGCACCGTCGCCGGCCTCCTCCTCGTCGCTGCATGCGCCATCTCCGGCCCCCTGCCCCGCCCGTTGTCGTCGCCCCGCCCCGCCCGTCACCATCGCCGCGGCCCGCCCGTCACCGTCGCTGTCGCCCTGCCCGTTGGTCCGGCCGGCGCCCCTCCCCTGTTTTTTTATATATTATATATGCTTGTGTATATTGCCTCTTTGTGTATATTATGCATATATGTATTGTGTATATTGCTTCTTTTCATATTTTTTTTTCATATATATGTTCGTATT
>NC_041388.1:35212338-35218528 GCF_002162155.2 Triticum dicoccoides
ATATATATGTTTGTATTTTGTATTTTTCTTTTTTATAAAAATGTATATATGTTTTTATGTTCTCTGTGTATATATGTTCATATATGCAAAAGTTAGGTTTAAATATTTAGAAAAGGATTATCTATATATGTTCTCTGATTTAGTACATTTTAGGTTACTTTCATTTTTAGAAAAGTTTTATATATTTAGGAGAGGAAAAAGGAAAATAAGAAGAGGAAAAAGGAGAAGAAGAAGAGAGGAAGAAAAGGAAGAGGAGAAGAAGAAAGGAATAGAGGAGAAGAAGAATTTCTATTTTTTCTTCTTCTCATCTATTCCTTTCTTCTTCTCCTCTTTTTTTTCTTCTTTTTTTTCTTCGATCTTCTCCCCCTCCAGATAGGAAAGTTTTATATAGAAAGTTACAATTTTAGAAAAGTTTTATATATGCAAAAGTTACAATTTTAGAAAAAGAAGGATAGGAAAGAAGAAAATAAGAAGAGGAAAGAAAGAAGAAGCGGAGAGGAAAAGAAGAGGAGAAATAAATAAGAAGAAGAAAAAGAAGAGGAGAAGAAGAAAGGAATAGTGGAGAAGAAGAGAAAATAGAATATATATTCTATTTTCTCTTCTTCTCCACTATTCCTTTCTTCTTCTCCTCTTTTTTTCTTCTTTTTTTTCTTTGATCTTCTCCTCTAGCTATTCCTTTCTTCTTCTCCTCTATTTTCTTCTTCTTCTTCTTCTTCTTCTTCTTCTTCTTCTTTTTAATTTTTATCGGGAATGAGGGTGTCGAGGATCGCCGAGGGGGCGAGGGTCGGGAACTAGGGTAGAGGGTCGAGGATTGTTAAGGGGTCAAGGGTCGAGGGTTTCAGGGTCGAGGGTTCGAGGGTTCTATAGGGTCGAGGGTCGAGGGTTCCAGCAGGGTCGTCTAGGGGTCGAGGGTTCCAGGGTCGTCGAGGGTTCGAGGGGTCGAGGATCGCCGAGGGGTCAAGAGAGGTTTCCTAGTGTCAAAGTATTCAAGAAATCCATGCCTTCATCATTAGCCGGAAGTAACCAGGGCATGTTGGTACGAAGTTCTGCAAAGTTGTTCTGGAATGGAGTCCCGGATAGAATAATCCGCCTTTTGGTACGAATTCAGCAAAGGCCTTCCAAATAGCGATATTCGGAAGGCTCTTGCTGAACTTTGTACCAAAAAGCGAATTATCCTATCTGGGACTCCGTTCCAGAACAACTTTGAAGAGCTTCGTACCATCATGCACATGTTACTTTCGCCTAATGATGAAGACATGGTTTTGTTGAATCCTTTGACACTAGGCAACCTCCCGACCCCTCGGCGATCCTCTCGAACATGAGAGGAAGAAGAGGGTCGTCTAGGGGTCAGGGTTCTAGGGTCGTCGAGGGTTCGAGGGGTCGAGGATCGCCGAGGGGTCGAGAGAGGTTTCCTAGTGTCAAAGTATTGAAGAAATCCATGCCTTCATCATTAGCCGGAAGTAACTAGGGCATGTTGGTACGAAGTTCTGCAAAGTTCTTCTGGAATGGAGTCCCGGATAGAATAATCCGCCTTTTGGTACGAATTCAGCATAGGCCTTCCAAATAGCGATATTCGGAAGGCTCTTGCTGAACTTTGTACCAAAAAGCGAATTATCCTATCTAGGACTCCGTTCCAGAACAACTTTGAAGAGCTTCGTACCATCATGCACATGTTACTTTCGCCTAATGATGAAGACATGGTTTTGTTGAATCCTTTGACACTAGGCAACTTCCCAACCCCTCGGCGATCCTCTCGAACATGAGAGGAAGAAGAGGATAAAAAAGAAGAGGAAGAAGAAAAAAAAAGAGGAGAAGAAAGAATAGAGGAGTTCTTCTCCTCTATACTTTCTTCTCCTCTTTTTTTTCTTCTTCTTCCTCTTTTTTTTATCGGGAACGAGGGTCGTCGAGGGACATAGATGTAGTGTCGTCGTTGTCGATATATACCCCCTCCCGATAGCTTACTATGATTAGGTAGCTAGTTCTACGTTTGGCACTAATATATCCATCTGTCATGTTTGAATAATAATTGCCATGTTGTAAATATTTGTAGAAACTATGGACACCGCCCTAGACGAAGCAAAAGAAGCGTTGTTGAGGGACATAATCGCAGAAGGAAGTGATGCCATCTCGTTGTTTCTCAACGAAACCGATGGTCCGGAAGCAGAGGGTGAACAAGCTGGCTACGGTGACCTAATGCCGGTGCAAGAAGAAGAACATGAGGACGGCTCCGGTGACCCAATGCCGGTGCAAGAAGGAGACCGTGATGACGGCTCCGGTGACCGAACTGAGTCCGACCAGGTATATATATATTAGTTAAGCCTATGCTGATGCATTCACTGTTTTGGTATGTACACATATTAATTAAGTCTTTGTTCTTTTTTCTAGCCCTCCAGATCGAGCACAACTTCGGTAAAGAGACGAGGCCTGAAGAAAAAGTTGAGCTCGGATGAAACGTTTGAGATCATAGCAATCGCGCCCGACGGCCAACCTATTGAACCTCTCAGGACAAAGAGCGCATTTGTTGCTCAGTGCGGGGTTTTGGTTAGGGACAAGATCCCGATAAGCATCCAGCAATGGTTTAAGCCGGCTACAGAAGACCCTGAGGTGTCTTATGTCAATGATATGTAGAAAAATGATCTTTGGACTGAGCTGAAGTCAAATTTCACCCTACTGCCAGAGGATAATCCAGAGAACCTAGTTAAAGAGAAATTAATCAAGTCTTTTGCTCTAAAGAGGATGGTAGAACTATTCAGGAGGTGGAAGAAAGAGCTGAATAAGTTTGTCGAAAATAATGAGACACCAGAATTCAAGGGCAGATATGAGAAGATCAGAGATTACTGGCCCGCATTTGTGGCCCACAAGACATCGAAAAAGAGTAAGAAGATGTTGGCGAAAAACAAGCAAAATGCTGCGAAGAAGAAGCTTCACCATCGCACGGGGTCAGGTGGCTACCTCGTAGCCCGGCCTAAGTGGTCCAAGACTGAGATTGATCTGGTTCATAAAGGGATCGAACCAGAGACAATTAACTGGCCAGACCGTTGCCGGACTTGGTTCTTCGGGGCTAGCGGAACCTTGGACCATGTAACAGGGAAGTGCATTTGGACGAACAATCAAACGGAAATACCAGTCAGTAAGCTTAAGCAGTATATCGAAGCAGCGCAGGAAGGGACGTTCTTTCCAGGCAGAGAGAACGACGAGCTCACAATGGCCCTCGGGAATCCTGAGCACCCTGGACGGACACGAGGCACGCTAGGCTCCATTCCGTGGAAGGTTGGGTTTCTGGACGTAGGCGGTTACAAATCCCATGAGAGGAGGAAAAAAGTGCAGCAGACCCAAATGCAGGCGCTGCAAGCAAGGGTAGACGCGATAGAGGAACGAGAAGCAAATCGCAGCAAATGTACTGCCGAAGCCTCCCCCAACGCTACCCCGCCATCTCAGCGCAGAAGCAACGTGGCTTCCACTGAGCTGCTTCAGCCGGAGCATGCCTTGACGGCTCCTGCCAGCTATCCCGTGGATGCTATCACGGAGTCTCAAAATTGCCACCTTATGACGCAATGGATGAATTTGAAGGTCAAGGCGGCTGTTCGCTCTGTTTATCCTACTGAACCCGGCGCAACTTTTCACTGCCGGCCGATTCCAGAAGGATATGCTAGGGTGATGGTGGATGAAATAACGGAGGGATTTGAGGACCTCCAGCTTGACCACCCTACCGGTGAAGGGGAGACTCGGCTGGGGTCTGCTCTGAAGACTCCATGCCTATGGCGGAAGGAGCTCATCAACCTTCCGAACTGGACGCCTCCGCCTCCTCCTCCTCCTCCGGCGAGTCAGGGCGCTCCGCCTCCTCCACCGCCTCCTCCTCCGGTGAGTGACGATCAGGGCCCTCGGTCGGCTCCTTCTCCGGCGCGTGGCGGCACTCCGCCTCCTTCTTCGCCTGCGCCGACGTGCCCGAGCAGCCAACCTCCTCCTTCTCCGCCTCGTCAGCAAGGGCGGAAGAGACCTGCCGCCGCTCCAGCTGCTCCGACGCGTCGTAGTCCTTCTCCTCCGCCTCGTAAGCAAGTAAAGAAGACAACCGCTCCGTCTACTCGGTCGGCGTCTAGCAGTACAACCAGAGGCGGGAGGACATACAGATTCGGTCCTTCTCTGAAGACTCCAGAGAAGTTACCATACGAGAGGACCCCGGAGGAGAACGCAAAGATCGCGCGAACCGAAGTGGATGACTGGTTTCAAGGGTTGAAAGCAACGAGACATCCACCTCCGGAGGAGAAGGTAGATTCGGTGAAAGTGAAGCGCACTCTGGCTGCCCTGGCAAAACCACCCAAGTCTCCACCGAAAGGCAACTATGAGCGCATTATTGCAAAGACATGGGCCGAAGCGGAGCGGTCGAGAAGTACAGTCAGTGATCAAAGGCTGAAAGAACGATGAGCAGCTGGGAAACAAATTGCCCAGCTCGGCGAACAAGCAAAGCAATCGTGCCCCCCCTCAAGGTGCCTAGCGACATCGTCGATCCGAGGATGGTGCCCGGTTATGGCAATGTTGACGATTACCTGCCCGACGATGTACATTATGATACCATGGAGGTGCAGATACACAGATACGAGTACGGGAAGCCTCTCGTCAAAGATGAAAAATCTTTAACAACGATGATGCGAAGATTACATGATTGGTACTTGAAAATCTGCAGAGAGTCTGGGGGGAGGAGTACTTTGTATGCGAGAGTTAAACCGGAGCATGACCTCGTTGGAATTGAACTGTTGCCTATTCCATTTGAGGAGTTCTGTCAGTTTTTCAATCAATTGGCACTCGATAAAACAACGATCACCTGCTACTGTCTGTAAGTACTACTACTTCTGTCATTAAGTCTCTCTATATAGCTCATCTCTTTCATTGCATGTATTTATAATTATCCTCACTATATTATGCAGAATGAAGATCGCCGAATTGAAGAAAAGACAAATCGGTGATATTGGGTTCGTTAACACATATCTCGTAGATGCAACTGAGGTTGAACATCGTCCCGGAGATACCGAGGCCAACTTGCTACGATCATTCAAAAAAATGAAAACAAAGATATAATACTCTTTCCTTACAACTTCAAGTGAGTGTTACTGTCTTGTGCATATTCGGTTTCCCTTATATATTAGTCCTGGTTATAGTAATGTAATTGATGAGTTATGCATGCGTGTGCAGTTTCCAGTATATTCTCCTAGAGATTAGGCTTGAGCAGGGAGTAGTAACCGTCTTGGACTCTAAACGAAAAGATCCCCAGGAGTATGCAGACATGACTGAAATCCTCAAGAAGTAAGTTAAATCGATCATTATGCACCATATCAGCAACTTTGTTCATTTCCTGATATCAAGTAATTGTTTTCTTTTTTCGGTAGGGTTTGGAGAAAACTCACCAGAAAAGTTCCGGGACTGCCGAAGGAGCTGGAATTTAGACACCCGAAAGTAAGTACTATAGTACCATGTTCAGCGCATCTCCTAGTGATTCAAGCGCTAATTTCATCAATACCATTTAGCATTCTTGCTTATCAGTTTGATTGACCTCTATTTCTTGTAAAGTGGTTGTGGCAGGAATAAGGGAATGATTTCTGTGGATACTACGTCTGTCAGTCCACCCGCCACACGACCTGTGAGCGGGGCGGGTACTCTGACGAACAATATGAAGTACGTAAATAACAACATTCACAATTTTATTTTATTACCATCATTTGTATTGAGTTTCATTCATTCATATATATATATGTATTGACCCCTTTCTTCAAATTAGATGTTTCGGAAGCGGGATGAACTCCTAGCACCAGCTCGCATGCGAGCAATTCAAGAGGAATTGGCGGCATTCTTTCTTGACCAAGTGATCACTGAAGACGGAGAATACTATGTGGACCATGAGTCCGTATGATTATATTTGTAAGAGATAATTATTGTATATATGTAGCCGGTAGTGTCGGATAGATATACGAGAACTTGTTGTTCGACCAATCTCTCGGAGAAGGAGAGGTGGTCGATATCACTTCTCTCTGTATGCATATATGTTCATGACGATCTTCTGTTTCCTTCGTTTGCTTACTAGCTAACTAGCGTGTCTAGTCCTTTCTATACGTATGTATAGTACGTAGCGTCGACCAAGCACGGACGTAAGAGAGGACACTTCTCTCTATTAATTATAGCTAGCTAACACAATATATGA
>NC_041388.1:35218836-35237110 GCF_002162155.2 Triticum dicoccoides
ACAAAAATGCTGACGCGTGGATGCCTATTGGTCCCGGTTGGTGCCACCAACCGGGACCAAAGGGTCTCCTGACTGGGCTCTACGCACTGCCCACGTGGAGGCCCATCAGTCCCGATTCTGGATTGAACCGGGACTAAAGGGTCGGGGCATTAGTACCGACACTTTAGTCCCGGTTTAGGAACCGGGACTAAAGGCCCTTACGAACCGGGACTATAGGCCCTTTTTCTACCAGTGTTCTAACACCTCTGGAAGTGACGCATTGTAATTAAAATAGAAACAAAACATTAAGCCTTGAACAAACTCAAGGAAAGGATCTCGAAGCAAAATCAAAATTCTTTACTCACTAATTTTAGTCTACGCAAGACAATCAAGCCAAAAATCTGTCATTTTCTATTTTTCTCTATCAGGCTTCTGTTGGGATGTCTACATGAACCAACAAACAACACATCTGACACAAGACTACTAGTGATTGGTTGCTAAAGAATGTAAATCATGATTCAGAAGCAAATTAATCTTTTTTATTACACTAAACCTCAATTATATAGCATGGAAGAGTTGCATGCTCTGCCACGTCCCGCTAGAGTTGGCGAGTCACCTTCTCATTGCATGCCCGTTGGGGGCTGATTTCTGGGCCGGGTTGAGTAGAAGATGCCTTCCGTGACCTCTGTCTGCAATCTGCCAGATGCGGCTTGCCTCAATGTCAATGTTATATTAAGGTGCACAAAACAGGCCTAATTTTTTAATGTAAAGAGAGCTTATATTAGGCATAGCCAATCGCAGTATTACAATCAAGAAGTAAACGTACAGATAGGGACCGCGGTGACTGTAGAACCATGTCATCTTTTTCAGTTATCCTACCGAAATACTTCAAGGAGTCTGGAGCTTTCTTGTCACTGACCCACTAGTATTTGTTAAAACATGAAAACAAAGTTAATTTAATTGGCAAACACCATATCAAATCACCGTGTAGTAGGTAATTTTTTATAACTTGCACAACAGTTGAATTGCAGCACGCAGGCTAATTCTTGGCACACCAGTAATATGAAAATTTAGCAAAGAATCAAGCACAAGTTTCCGTAATTTTATCCATAGTATCAACACCAAACATAACTTATTCTGCTGGGATTGGATGAAAACTCAGAAGTAAATAAACAACACCACATTCCCTGCAAAAAAAAAAACAACACCACATGCTCTGCTATATGAATATCAAAATTATAATCAACTGAAGCTGAACTTTTAAGGCAACTACAATGGTTAATTCTTTCATTGTCCCAATCCGAAGAGGCTAGCTATGAAGACAACCACGAGAAACAAGTACCACTAATCCACTATATAGACGTTGGTATCCCACAGATTGTTGTAAGTTGTAAAACTAGCCTTAGAGCTCACGCAGCAGACACTGCACATTTGGCATCTAAATCTTCATACGTTGCAAGACAAACAACAATGAAACTCCTCATCTACAGGCCTAACTGCCACCAAGAATGTGTCACAAGATCCGCTAGACACAGCTATGAACAATCAGTACCCACAACAATCAACGTAAGGAGACCAAGATCAAACATTCTGGAGGACCAAGACGACCCGACCATACCAGCAGGCACATCGACAGGCGTGGGGACTGGGGAGTGTAAACAGTATGCGAGTTGACCGGTTGACGCACCTTGTGGTGCTAGACGATGGATCAGACGCGAAGGTCGTCGTCCATGGTGGTGAGGCAATGGCGAGCATGGACTACTAGGTGTGGACGACGTCAGAGAGCAGCAAGCGGATTGGCTCCGACTGCTGTCCCGCCATGTTCTTGGTGGTGATGATGAGCAGGTGTGCTCCACCGCTCCAACTGGTGCCGCACTATGACATCGTCCGAGCTCGCTTGGTGGAGTAGCGCCGCCGTGGCCGGCGGACAGGAGGAAGCGGCCATGGTCGATGCAATGCCACGACGACCACCACCCGCAGATCCACCGCGTCGCTCGAACCGCTCGCAGTCGCATCGCCAAATTTGGGGAAAAGGGATAGCGGCAAAAAATATCGAGATTGCCCAGCTACTACCCATGCGGCGTGGGGTTTATTTATTTATTTATTATTTTTGTGTGAGTTGGAAGGGTCGTGCCATTTTCCAAACAGCCCATCAACAAGGGGGAGGGGGCGGTGAAATCTTGGCTCGGTGGATGGGCTGGTGTGAGGAATTACTTATTCCTCACCCTAGGTTATAAATAGAGTTTGTATATATAAAATATATAGATAAATTCTTAAAGCATTAACATGTTTATATACTACATTAATATTTTTTTTAAAATTGTGAATATTTTTAAACCTATGTAAGGATTTATTAAAATATATAAAAAAATTAAAAAATTATTAAAGCATGAACACTTTCATGTACTACATTAATATTTTCTTAAAACATTGAACAATTATAAACTTACTGGTAAAACAGCTCGTGCTCTGCAACAAGAGAGAAAAATACCGCATGCTGGCTAATACAGTAACCATGAGTCATGACCCTAATAGATCCATGTCTTTATTTCAACATGAGATCTCATGTGTGGTGCCGCTTATATATCCTCCTTCCCGCCGTCATCGACTGTGGCCTCAATGCTCACACAACAAACATGCCTGTGTGCTGCAATGGGAGTGAAAAATGTCCCACATGCTAATACAACAAGTGTGACGAGAGTAAAAAAGAAACATCACACATCCCTAACCCAATAAGAATGGCTCAAGATCGACTCCCCCTCCACCTCCCATCCTCAGACAAGTCCACTGATACCTAACTAGCTTCTTATCCTCCTTCCTATTCCCACTGACTATCTTTGTGTGCTTTTGTAACTACAACGAACATAAACACATTAAGAACTGAAGTATTAATTAAAAACCTATTGTCTATAATATTATCATGATATACATAAGTTGAAAAGCTTATGAAAAAATGATTTGTTGCAAATTAGTTTGCTACAAAAGAACTGAAGGAACAAACTAAGTATGATGAATCATGTTTATCTAATAAAATACTAGGTAAACATCGGTGATGGGATCTATCTAAACGATCAAAATAAGCATTAAAATGCTGTAAAAATTTAAAAGGAAAATGTTTGGAACACACATGCTTTACTACATTGAATTTGGCGGATTTTTATTTTATTTTGTGGCAACGGGTGGAGAAATTAACAGACCTAAAAATCTACAGAGAGGCAAATTAGGTACATGACTATATATGGATGTCAAAATTCAAATCGAAATTGCAATAGCAGATCCATTTTCACTATGATAATAATGTAACCATGCCAATATTGGCATTAGTTATGAAACCATTTTAAAAGATTAGATGAAGATTACAATACTATATGCAATCCACATACCAGCATTATGATATATTAAGTTTGCTCATATAATATAATTTTAGAAATAAGTGCAGATTGGTCTACTGAAAGTTGGCATGCATAAACTACAAAGAGAGGCCAACGTAAATGAATCAGTTCATTTGTTAGAGGAGTGCTTCTGCTTCGTGGCGAATGATGCTGCCACCACCTTCACTTTGAGCTCAGGAGCAAAGAAATTCTCCACCAGCTTGCGCATCCCCTTCAAGCGCTTTTGCAATTAGATTTGTATAAGATGAACAGTACCTAATAAACTTGACGAACCCTACTTTTCTGATCATGAAATTTTTGAATAAGTTGCACGTGGCAGCGGTGGTGGTCCCCGGTTGGTCTCATTTTCCGATTTACTCATGTGTTCAGGACTCCGGCCCCAGGCATCACCAACTTGTTTTGTCGCATGTTCTTATTTCCATGTCTACAAGATTGATGTGTGGATCATTTTATCTAAGAATGATTGAGTATGACAAGGTGAGAGGTAATAAGAAAGAGAAGGGAAGAAAATATAATTGTACCACAGAACCATAGAAGTGAGCAACAGGAGAACTGCTAAGACCGCCAATGCTATTTTCACTGCATATATGCACCCCTTTCTACCTGCCCATGCAAACACATGTCAAAACTTTGATGTAACAACCAATTGGTCGTAAAATACATATGCAGATGCATTGGTGTCATTGCATTCTGTCACCATTATTTCACATGTGTGTTCTTTCAAGAAGAAACAACTGACTCCCATGTCGCTCGGGAGGGGAAACCCGGGAGATCCAATTTTGCTGCCGCCAAGTCTCCCTCTCAAGGAAGCCGCACGCCCCACCGTCACCGCTGGCGGTTGCCGCAGTGGTGGCTGGGATTTTCCCTTGGGCGTGGTGCTCTGTCCCAGCAGTGCGCTCTCTCTCACGGTGGCTTGTTGTTGAATAATTAGGCATTTTCCTGTTTAGTTTAATCCAGAAAAATAATGGATAAAACATGAATAGCAATATATTGATGAAACTAGAAACTAGCAACAATTTGTTGAGACTAGTCATGCAATCAAAATCATAAGCAAAATGCATCATATCCATGTCAATTGCTATTAGCAATAAACCAAATGCTAGCCCTAACAGTGAGGATAAGATGGCATACAGCGCAGTAGCAGAAGGTGCAGATGTCCCGATCGTCATGTCGCTGAAGAGGTCGTTGACGTCGGGGAAGAAGTCGTCGTTGGGGAACTCGTCGTCAGTGATGTCGCCGTTCGCAGCCACGATGAACAAGATTCCAGCAGTCGCATAAGGACGCTCCCCAAAAACCTGAATGCCCCTCTCCCATACCGGATCACAAGAGGCGGGGTTTCGGAGGCCTGCTGTCTCACTTCCCGGTGCACGCCAGGAAGAGAGATGGGAAAGAGATAGGCGGCTCAATGCTTTGGAATGAGACGAAAGGTTGTTGTGCTACTTGGAACAATAGAGGAGTGATCTCTTATATATGTGAGAAGAGTTGAAACTAGCCTTCGTTAGTACTCCCTCCGTTTTTATTTAGTCTGCATATTAGGTTTGACCGAAGTCAAACTTTGCAAAGGTTGACCAAGTTTATAGAAAAATATATAAACATTTACCATAACAAATCTATAAGATGTGAAAGTACATTCAATAATGAATTTAGTGGTATTTATTTTTTATTGTATATGTTAATATTTTTGTTTATAAACTTAGTCAAAGTTTACAAAGCTTGACTTTGACCAAAGCTAATATGCGGACTAAATAAAAACGGAGGGAGTAGAAGAGAAACCGGTGCAATAAACACCATTAAACAGACGCACTAAAAACCATTAAGGAGAGAATAAACGAGCGCACTAAAACTCACACGAAGTGTTCAGTTTCTGCTCCCATTTATGCATCAATTGTTTCAACTTTCTTCTCGCGTGATAAAACAGCGCATACACGTGGCATTGGTCAATTTTCCACACAACCTTGTGATGCATGGATGGGCCACATGAGCCTCTGGGATTTACTTTGAATTATTGGCACAAAATATGAATTATTATATGGGTTATGCCCAAGAATTCCAACAATCCCCCACCAGATCCTAGAGGCACGTAAACTTGCCTACCATTCCAAAACATTGTTTATATACCGGTGTTTCGGTGGAGACTGTTAAGTTGAACTTCCACCTAGAACTCCATGCTACACTCGTTCACAACTTGAACAGTGGACTACGCCTTGCACTGCAAGTTTTGTGCAAACAAGTTTCACGTAAAAGCCTTGACCGATACTAGACCGCTGAAAACT
This sequence comes from Triticum dicoccoides, assembly GCF_002162155.2. Lineage (NCBI taxonomy): Eukaryota > Viridiplantae > Streptophyta > Magnoliopsida > Poales > Poaceae > Triticum > Triticum dicoccoides. The sequence continues at coordinate 35,224,481 of NC_041388.1, forward strand.
TTCCCGCGGGTAGGAGCATATACGTCATACTCCGGGGCCTCTTCATGAGTTTTTAGAGAACACCCAACTCTCACAGACCGCGAAGTTTAACAGTCTAACTCATATAGGTGTGTTCTTTCTAGATGTTCTGTAGGACAACATCTTTGCCTACCCAAGCCATGCAGAACACATTAACATAAATATCAGCCTACCATACAGATTAGGAGAGAATTGCATCATGGCGGAGTGGATTTTTGTCAAATAAATATTCTCCTCTCAGTTATCCAATAGCTTGTCTCGCCAATTCTAATTCATGGGATCTCCGATCACAAAGAATGGGTTACCACCATGAACAACTTATGTAGTGGGTCTCAATCCCATCTCCTATGATGCATTGTCTATCACATTTCATGATAAACCCTTTGTGAAGGGATCTGCCAGATTCTTCGAGGTGTTTATATAGTCCAACGCTATAACTCCGGAGTTTCTCATGAACCTAACAGATTTCAGTCTCCTTCTCATGTGTCCTGATGACTTCTTATTATCCTTAGAACTGTTTACCTTGACGATCACTGTTTGATTATCACAGTTTGTTAGAATAGCTGGTATTGGTTTTTCAACCACCGGCAAATCCATCAAAAGTTCTCGAAGCCATTCTGCTTCAACTGTTGTTGTGTCTAATGCTATGAGTTCTGCTTCCATTGTTGAACTTGTTAAGATGGTCTGCTTGCAAGACTTCTAGGAAAGAGCAGCACCACCAAGTGTAAACACATAACCACTTGTCGCTTTAAGCTCATCAGCATCAGATATCCAATTTGCATCACTATAACCTTCAAGTACTCTTGGATACCCGGTATAGTGAAGCCCATAACTCGCAGTACCTTTCAGATAGCGCATTATTCTCTCAAGTGCATGCCAATGAACATCTCCCGGGTTTGAAACAAACCGGCTTAGTTTACTCACAGAAATCGAGATGCCAGGCCTCTTAGCACTAGCTAAATACATAAGCGAGCCAATGGTTTGAGAATATCTCAATTGATCTTTTGTTTCTCCTTCGTTCTTTCGAATCAAAACACTCGGATCATAAGGTGTCGGAGAAGGTTTGCAATCTGAATATCCAAAGCGACCCAGAATCTTCTCCACATAGTGAGACTGCAAGAGAGTGATCCCACCATCACCACCTCTTAAAAGCTTGATGTTCAAGATAACATCAGCTACTCCAAGGTCTTTCATCTCAAAGTTTTGATTCAGAAAATCTTTCACTTCCTGAATGACCTTGAGATTTGTTCCAAATATAAGTATGTCATCAACATACAAACATAATATAACTCCTTCGCCCCCACCATGGCGATAGTACACACACTTGTCGGCTTCGTTTGCAACAAAGCCCGTAGAAGTCAAAGTTCTTTCGAACTTCTCATGCCATTGCTTAGGTGCTTGTCTCAAACCATACAAAGATTTCAACAATTTACACACTTTTCCTTCATGACCATCTACTACAAAACCATCGGGTTATTCCATGTAAATTTCCTCCTCCAACTCTCCATTTAGGAAAGTTGTCTTAACGTCCATTTGATGAACGAGAAGATTGTGTGAGGCAGCCAATGAGAGTAGTACTCGAATGGTGGTCAATCTGGCCACAGGCGCATAAGTATCAAAGAAATCTTCACCTTCTTTCTGGGTATATCCCTTGGCTACAAGCCGCGCCTTGTACTTTTCATTTGTACCATTGGTCCTAAGTTTTTTCTTAAAAACCCACTTACACCCTACAAGTTTACACCCATAAGGATGATCAGTGATCTCCCATGTCCTGTTAGCCATGATAGAATCCATCTCACTACGCACAGCTTCTTTCCCGTAGTCAGCATCAGAAGATGCATAAGCTTCTGAAATAGAAGTCGGAGTATCATTCACGAGGTACACAATGAAATATTAACCAAATGACTTTGCAGTCCTTTGTCTCTTGCTCCTTCTAGGAGCTTCATTGCCATCCTCCTCAGGAATATCTGTGTGTTTTTTCTCGGAATGTTCCAATGGAACAGTAGGTCCAGGAGTTGCCTCTGACCTCTGACTAGATGAGCTAGGCATATCCTTCATAGGAAAAATATCCTCAAAGAAAGTCGCATCATTCGACTCCATGATGGTACCAACATTTATGTCAAGTGCCTCAGATTTCACCACTAGAAATCTATAGCCAGTGCTATGGAAAGCATAACCCAGGAAAACGCAATCAACTGTTTTTGGCCCAAGCTTACGCTTCTTAGTAATTGGTACATTGACCTTCGCCAAACAACCCCAAGTCCGTTAGTAGGAAATTTTAAGCCTTTTCCTTTCCCATTCTTCAAATGGAGTAATCTCTTTCTTTTTGTGGGAACTCTATTTAGGACATGACTTGCAGTCATCAAAGCCTCCCCCCACCATTCCTTGGAAAGTCCCGTTGTATCTAACATGGCATTAACCAAATCAGTTAGAGTTCGGTTCTTTCGTTCGGCAACCCCGTTTGACTGGGGGGAATAGGGAGGCGTCCTCTCATGTATTATACCATGTTCCTCACAAAATAAATTGAACTCGTTGGAAAAATACTCTCCACCGCGATCCGACCTAAGCCTTTTGATTTTTCGATCGAGTTGATTCTCTGCTTCGGCTTTATAGATTTTAAAGTAGTGCAAAGCCTCATCTTTTGTTTTCAACAAATATATCATGCAATATCTAGTAGATTCATCGATTATAGTCATGAAATATCTTTTTCCACCTTTTGTCAACACACCATTCATCTCGCAAAGATCTGAATGTATGAGTTCAAGTGGTGCCAAATTCCTCGCCTCGATAGTCGTATGAGACTTGCGAGGTTGCTTTGCTTGTACACAAACTTGGCACTTAGAACCTTTGACAATTGTAAATTTTGGGATTAAACTCAAATTTGCTAGCCGCGTCATGACACCAAAGTTAATATGACAAAGTCGTGAATGCCAAACATTTGATTCGATTTCACTTCAAACATGATTAATAACTTTAGTGCAAAACTCTGACAAAGATAAGCGGAACAAGCCTCCGCTCTCATAGCCTTTCCCAACAAATTGTCCACACTTAGATACTACAACCTTATTGGACTCAAATACCAATTTATAACCATCTCGACACAAACGAGAACCGCTGACGAGATTTTTATTTATAGCATGGACATGTTGCACGTTCTTCAGTCGCACGATCTTTCCCGAAGTAAACTTCAGATCGACCGTACCAACACCATGAACAGAAGCATGTGTCCCATTTCCCATCAGCACTGGTGTGGTTCTTGCGACCTGATAAGAAGAAAACATGTTTATGTCAGAACACACATGTACATTGGCACCGGTGTCAATCCACCAATCTGGAGAATGACATACCGAAATAATGGTAGGAAATTTACCATACCCGACATCTTTCATTTCAACATCGCCAATAACAACATTAGCGGTCTTGCTATTGTTCTCATTCTGATGCATGTCCCAGCGATCCTTGCAGGATGAAGCCCAATGTTCTTCACTACCACATACATGGCACTTTCCTTTCTTCTTATAAGTATCCTTCTTCTTCTTGAAGTTGATAGGTTCTGGGGCTTTGTACTTGCCATCAAATTTTCCTTTGCCCGCATAATTATTTTTGTTCTTGGGTTTGTGGTTTTGGAAATTTCTCTTTTGTACAAAATTGGCACTAGTATTCCCCTCATAGAAACGAGCACGTGTGTCTTTTGCCCTCGCCTTCTCTTCCACATCAAGAGTGCCAATTAGATTGACAACAGTAAATTCTTGCCTCTTATGCTTCAGAGAGGTAGAAAAATTCCTCCATGAAGGTGGAATCTTGGCAATGATGCCTCCGGCAATGAATTTGTCCGGTAACACACAATTGAGATCCTCAAGTTCTTTAGTGAGCGACTGAATCTCATGAGCCTGCTCAACAACGGAGCGGTCATCAGTCATCTTGTAGTCATGGTACTGTTCCATGATATACAACTCACTTCCTGCGTCTGCGACTCCAAACTTGGCTTCGAGCGCATCCCACATATCTTTACCGACCATGATGGTCATGAATGGATCGACAATATTGTCGCCAAGAACGCTCAAGACAGCACCTCTAAAGAGGGTGTCTGTAGCCTGGAAAGCTTGCTCCTGCTCAGCAGTCAGCTCTCCCTCTGGCTTGCCTTTAGAGGCGTGAAAACAGTTCATGGTGGTAAGCCAATGAACTGCCCTCGCACACCACCTCTTATAGTTCACGCCCACAAATGGTGCGGGCTTGAGAGTTGCAGCAAAAGCAATAGGAGAAAATTGCCTACACATATCAGGTTTTTGGATTGTTGAAGAATTAGGCATTTTCCCATTTAGTTTAATCCAGAAAAATAATGGATAAAACATGAATAGCAATATATTGATGAAACTAGAAACTAGCAACAATTCGTTGAGACTAGTCATGCAATCAAAATCATAAGCAAAATGCATCATATCCATGTCAATTGCTATTAGCAATAAACCAAATGCTAGCCCTAACAGTGAGGATAAGATGGCATACGACGCAGTAGCAGAAGGTGCAGATGTCTCGATCGTCATGTCGCTGAAGAGGTCGTTGACGTCGGGGAAGAAGTCGTCATTGGGGAACTCGTCATCAGTGATGTCGCCGTTCGCAGCCACGATGAACAAGATTCCAGCAGTCGCGTAAGGACGCTCCCCAAAAACCTGATCGCCCCTCTCCCATACCGGATCACAAGAGGTGGGGTTTCGGAGGCCTGCTGTCTCACTTCCCGGTGCACGCCAGGAAGAGAGATGTGAAAGAGATAGGCGGCTCAATGCTTTGGAATGAGAAGAAAGGTTGTTGTGCTACTTGGAACAATAGAGGAGCGACCTCTTATATACGTGAGAATAGTTGAAACTGGCCTTCATTAGTAGAAGAGAAACCGGTGCAGTAAAAAACATTAAATAGACGCACTAAAAACCATTAAGGAGAGAAGAAACGAGCGCACTAAAACTCACAGGAAGAGTTCAGTTTCTTCTCCCATTTATGCATCAATTGTTTCAACTTTCTTCTCGCGTGATAAAACAACGCATACACGTGTCATTGGTCAATTTTCCACACAACCTTGTCATGCATGGATGGGCCACATGAGCCTCTGGGATTTACTTTGAATTATTGGCACAAAATATGAATTATTATATGGGTTATGCCCAATAATTCCAACAATCCCCCACCAGATCCCAGAGGCACGTAAATTTGCCTACCATTCCAAAACATTGTTTATATACCGGTGTTTCGGTGGAGACTATTAAGTTGAACTTCCACCTAGAACTCCACGCTACACTTGTTCACAACGTGAACAGTGGACTACGCCTTGCACTGCAAGTTTTGTGCAAACAAGTTTCACGTAAAAGCCTTGACCGATACTAGACCGCTCAAAACTTTCCCGCGGGTAGGAGCATATACGTCATACTCAGGGCCTCTTCTTGAGTTTTTAGAGAACACCCAACTCTCACAGACCACGAAGTTTAACAGTCTAACTCATATAGGTGTGTTTTTTCTAGATGTTCTGTAGGACAACATCTTTGCCTACCCAAGCCATGCAAAACACATTAACATAAATATCAGCCTACCATACAGATTAGGAGAGAATTGCATCATGGCGGAGTGGATTTTTGTCAAATAAATATTCTCCTCTCAGTTATCCAATAGCTTGTCTCGCCAATTCTAATTCACGGGATCTCCGATCACAAAGAATGGGTTACCACCATGAACAACTTATGTAGTGGGTCTCAATCCCATCTACTTTGATGCATTGTCTATCACATTTCGTGATAAACCCTTTGTGGAGGGATCTGCCAGATTCTTCGAGGTGTTTATATAGTCCAACGCTATAACTCCGGAGTTTCTCATGAACCTGACAGATTTCAGTCTCCTTCTCACGTGTCTTGATGACTTCTTATTATCCTTAGAACTGTTTACCTTGACGATCACTGTTTGATTATCACAGTTCGTTAGAATAGCTGGTATTGGTTTTTCAACCACCGGCAAGTCCATCAAAAGTTCTCGAAGCCATTCTGCTTCAACGGTTGCCGTGTCTAATGCTATGAGTTCTGCTTCCATTGTTGACCTTGTTAAGATGGTCTGCTTGCAAGACTTCTAGGAAAGAGCAGCACCACCAGGTGTAAACACATAACCACTTGTCTCTTTAAGCTCATCAGCATCAGATATCCAATTTGCATCATTATAACCTTCAAGTACTCTAGGATACCCGGTATACTGAATCCCATAACTCGCAGTACCTTTCAGATAGCGCATTATTCTCTCAAGTGCATGCCAATGAACATCTCCCGGGTTTGAAACAAACCGGCTTAGTTTACTCACAGAAAACGAGATGTCAGGCCTCTTAGCACTAGCTAAATACATAAGAGAGCCAATGATTTGAGAATATCTCAATTGATCTTTTGTTTCTCCTTCGTTCTTTCGAATCAAAACACTCGGATCATAAGGTGTCGGAGAAGGTTTGCAATCTGAATATCCAAAGCGACCCAGAATCTTCTCCACATAGTGAGACTGCAAGAGAGTGATCCCACCATCACCACCTCTTAAAATCTTGATGTTCAAGATAACATCAGCTACTCCAAGGTCTTTCATCTCAAAGTTTTGATTCAGAAAATCATTCACTTCCTGAATGACCTTGAGATTTGTTCCAAATATAAGTATGTCATCAACATACAAACATAATATAACTCCTTCGCCCCCACCATGGCGATAGTACACACACTTGTCGGCTTCGTTTGCAACAAAGCCCGTAGATGTCAAAGTTCTTTGGAACTTCTCATGCCATTGCTTAGGTGCTTGTCTCAAATCATACAAAGATTTCAACAATTTACACACTTTTCCTTCATGACCATCTACTACAAAACCATCGGGTTATTCCATGTAAATTTCCTCCTCCAACTCTCCATTTAGGAAAGTGGTCTTAACGTCCATTTGATGAACGAGAAGATTGTGTGAGGCAGCCAATGAGAGTAGTACTCGAATGGTGGTCAATCTGGCCACAGGCGCATAAGTATCAAAGAAATCTTCACCTTCTTTTTGGGTATATCCCTTGGCTACAAGCCGCGCCTTGTACTTTTCATTTGTACCATTGGGCCTAAGTTTTTTCTTAAACACCCACTTACACCCTACAAGTTTACACCCGTAAGGATGATCAGTGATCTCCCATGTCCTGTTAGCCATGATAGAATCCATCTCACTACGCACAGCTTCTTTCCCGTAGTCAGCATCAGAAGATGCATAAGCTTCTGAAATAGAAGTCGGAGTATCATTCACGAGGTACACAATGAAATATTCACCAAATGACTTTGCAGTCCTTTGTCTCTTTCTCCTTCTAGGAGCTTCATTGCCATCCTCCTCAGGAATATCTGTGTGTTTTTTCTCGGAATGTTCCAATGGAACAGTAGGTCCAGGAGTTGCCTCTGACCTCTGACTAGATGAGCTAGGCATATCCTTCATAGGAAAAATATCCTCAAAGAAAGTCGCATCATTCGACTCCATGATGGTACCAACATTTATGTCAAGTGCCTCAGATTTCACCACTAGAAATCTATAGCCAGTGCTATGGAAAGCATAACCCAGGAAAACGCAATCAACTGTTTTTGGCCCAAGCTTACGCTTCTTAGTAATTGGTACATTGACCTTCGCCAAACAACCCCAAGTCCGTTAGTAGGAAAGTTTAATCCTTTTCCTTTCCCATTCTTCAAACGTAGTAATCTCTTTATTCTTTGTGGGAACTCTATTTAGGACATGACTTGCATTCATCAAAGCCTCCCCCCACCATTCCTTGGAAAGTCCCGCTGTATCTAACATGGCATTAACCAAATCAGTTAGAGTTCGGTTCTTTTCTTCGGCAACCCCGTTTGATTGGGGGGAATAGGGAGGCGTCCTCTCATGTATTATACCAAGTTCCTCACAAAATAAATTGAACTCGTTGGAAAAATACTCTCCACCGCGATCCGACCTAAGCCTTTTGATTTTTCGATCGAGTTGATTCTCTGCTTCGGCTTTATAGATTTTAAAGTAGTGAAAAGCCTCATCTTTTGTTTTCAACAAATATATCATGCAATATCTAGTAGATTCATCGATTATAGTCATGAAATATCTTTTTCCACCTTTTGTCAACACACCATTCATCTCGCAAAGATCTGAATGTATGAGTTCAAGTGGTGCCAAATTCCTCGCCTCAACAGTCGTATGAGACTTGCGAGGTTGCTTTGCTTGTACACAAACTTGGCACTTAGAACCTTTGACAATTGTAAATTTCAGGATTAAACTCAAATTTTCTAGCCGCGTCATGACACCAAAGTTAATATGACAAAGTCGTGAATGCCAAACATTTGATTCGGTTTCACTACAAACATGATTAATAACTTTAGTGCAAAACTCTGACAAAGATAAACGGAACAAGCCTCCGCTCTCATAGCCTTTCCCAACAAATTGTCCACACTTAGATATTACAACCCTATTGGACTCAAATACCAATTTATAACCATCTCGACACAAACGAGAACCGCTGACGAGATTTTTATTTATAGCATGGACATGCTGCACGTTCTTCAATCGCACGATCTTTCCCGAAGTAAACTTCAGATCGACCGTACCAACACCATGAACAGAAGCATGTGTGCCATTTCCCATCAGCACTGGTGTAGTTCTTGCGACCTGATAAGAAGAAAACATGTTTATGTCAGAACACACATGTACATTGGCATCGGTGTCAATCCACCAATCTGGAGAATGACATACTGAAATAATGGTAGGAAATTTACCATACCCGACATCTTTCATGTCAACATCGCCAATAACAACATTAGCGGTCTTGCTATTGTTCTCATTCTGATGCATGTCCCAGCGATCCTTGCAGGATGAAGCCCAATGTTCTTCACTGCCACATACATGGCACTTTCCTTTCTTCTTATAAGTATCCTTCTTCTTCTTGAAGTTGATAGGTTCTGGGGCTTTGTACTTGCCATCAAATTTTCCTTTGCCCGCATAATTATTTTTGTTCTTGGGTTTGTGGTTTTGGAAATTGCTCTTTTGTACCAAATTGGCACTAGTATTCCCCTCATAGAAACGAGCACGTGTGTATTTTGCCCTCGCCTTCTCTTCCACATCAAGAGTGCCAATTAGATTGACAACAGTAAGTTCTTGCCTCTTATGCTTCAGAGAGGTAGCAAAATTCCTCCATGAAGGTGGAATCTTGGCAATGATGCCTCCGGCAATGAATTTGTCCGGTAACACACAATTGAGATCCTCAAGTTCTTTACTGAGCGACTGAATCTCATGAGCCTGCTCAACAATGGAGCGGTCATCAGTCATCTTGTAGTCATGGTACTGTTCCATGATATACAACTCACTTCCTGCGTCTGCGACTCCAAACTTGGCTTCGAGCGCATCCCACATATCTTTACCGACCATGATGGTCATGAATGGATCGACAATATTGTCGCCAAGAACGCTCAAGACAGCACCTCTAAAGAGGGTGTCTGTAGCCTGGAAAGCTTGCTCCTGCTCAACAGTCAGCTCTCCCTCTGGCTTGCCTTTAGAGGCGTGAAAACAGTTCATGGTGGTAAGCCAATGAACTGCCCTCGCACGCCACCTCTTATAGTTCACGCCCTCAAATGGTGCGGGCTTGAGAGTTGCAGCAAAAGCAATAGGAGAAAATTGCCTACACATATCAGGTTTTTGGATTGTTGAATAATTAGGCATTTTCCCGTTTAGTTTAATCCAGAAAAATAATGGATAAAACATGAATAGCAATATATTGATGAAACTAGAAACTAGCAACAATTCGTTGAGACTAGTCATGCAATCAAAATCATAAGCAAAATGCATCATATCCATGTCAATTGCTATTAGCAATAAACCAAATGCTAGCCCTAACAGTGAGGATAAGATGGCATACGACGCAGTAGCAGAAGGTGCAGATGTCTCGATCGTCATGTCACTGAAGAGGTCGTTGACGTCGGGGAAGAAGTCATCATTGGGGAACTCGTCATCAGTGATGTCGCCGTTCGCAGCCACGATGAACAAGATTCCAGCAGTCGCGTAAGGATGCTCCCCAAAAACCTGATCGCCCCTCTCCCATACCAGATCACAAGAGGCGGGGTTTCGGAGGCCTGCTGTCTCACTTCCCGGTGCACGGCAGGAAGAGAGATGTGAAAGAGATAGGTGGCTCAATGCTTTGGAATGAGACGAAAGGTTGTTGTTCTACTTGGAACAATAGAGGAGCGACCTCTTATATACGTGAGAAGAGTTGAAACTGGCCTTCATTAGTAGAAGAGAAATCAGTGCAATAAACACCATTAAACAGACGCACTAAAAACCATTAAGGAGAGAAGAAACGAGCGCACTAAAACTCACACGAAGTGTTTAGTTTCTTCTCCCATTTATGCGTCAATTGTTTCAACTTTCTTCGCGCGTGATAAAACAGTGCATACACGTGGCATTGGTCAATTTTCCACACAACCTTGTCATGCATGGATGGGCCACATGAGCCTCTGGGATTTACTTTGAATTATTGGCACAAAATATGAATTATTATATGGGTTATGCCCAATAATTCCAACACTTGTTCCACAAATGACAGATCCATCTATCCTGTTAGTCGTGGTTGCAGTCAGGTCATTGCTGGCGGCTTCATGGCGACATCGAGGGAGATTAGTGGTAGGACGCTCAAGGATGAGGGACCTCCAGTTGTGGCATGTGATGGATCTTTGTCAAGGGCTCAAGTATGTGGGTTGTTTCTGGATCCATCTCTGGTAGACGGGACTAGATGGGGCTGTCCGGCCAGGTGGTAATCGATAGTGATGTGCTCCGCCATTGGTGTTGGTCTTTATGGTGACCACTCCGACCTTCGGTGACGGCCTCACTGTGGATTACTGTGGGTACTGAAAGGTCTTCTTGAGGTTCCTCCGCAGACCTGGTGGTTGATTTTGGCAAACAGATGAAAACTATCGACGACGGCATGCAGAGGGATGGTTGTGTAGTGTCAGGGGTCACACATTGCATGTAACTACCGGGATCGCGGAAGAGTGGTGGCGACAACACAAGTGTCGTCAATGATGGTGCCACTCGAGCACCCGGTCTCGAGCGCAGGGTGGAAGTCTAGGTTTGCTTATACCTGACAATGGCGGTGTTTTTACGTCATTACCTTGTTGAAGGTATTGCTCGGATTTTCTTGGATTGATTCTTCAAGGTGAAAACCTATATTCTGGCCTTGAGTGGTTGGATCCGGTGATGGCGATGATTGAGCATCGCTGCCTTCCTAAATGCGTTGTTGTTGAAGAACATCGTTGATCGTGTGGTGCCATGAGATTCTTGGTGCAGATATGATCGTGGTTGTAGTTTCCGATCATGGATTTGGTTGCTTTGACTTTTTTTCCTCATTTGAGCACAACTTCAGTCTTATATGACTTTGCTATTTGCCGGTGTATTTATGTGCGTGTGTTGATTTTGGTTGTGTGTGCATTCTAATTATACAAAGGTCAGGTGTGTGCTTTTTGTGTTTGTATCTTCTTGATGCTTTATTTTAAGCTAATAAAATCCACCCTTTATTGAAAAATGTGTATTCTTTCACATGTGTATGCTGCAGTGTTGGGTAGAACGTGGAGGCAAAGCATCTCGCTGGCAGGCGGCAGCGCTCAAGTGTGTGCCTATCATTATGGCGTTGAAGAGGTCATCCATGGATCCACCCATACCAGGCACTGGCTGAGCAATGCTAGACATACGAAGATATTCTAGGTAAGTTAACGGGCAGAGTTATGTGGAGGATTACTATTGAACATAAGGGGAGCATGGGGCCGACCCTCCTGAAAATCAGAGGGGCAGGGATAATTAGCTAGAAGGATTTACGTAGAACTTTCATAACTTCATGTAGGTGTAGAATTATTGGGCACTGGCTCACGTCCTCCTTGGTGCTCCTGCTGCATAGGTTTGCGTATACGAGCAGTTAGTGGAGCGAGAACTTGTTCGGCACCTTCATGCTCGACATCGCTAGGATTGCCTCCTCGCTGCCCCCGATGGCAGCAGCGCTTGGTTCGGCCAAATGTCGAAACTGCCGGCGCTCACCTCCGCCGCACTCACCTACCGTCGTGATGTCACAATACCCATAAGGGCCATACCACACATATCTATTGCACGCGGTCGAGGGTCGCAACTGAAGTGTGACACACGCCGATGCGATGCCGTTCCAGATTAGCAGCTGGAACCTGTCGTGGCTGGTTAGTTGGTCACCACGTACCCCATGGGTGCCATGTGGCTGGAGATGGTGAAGACCATGCAGATATCCTCATCGCCGTCAAGTATCCCCATGTAGATGACCGCTGTTAGCACAGAGCAGCCGTAGTGCGACAAACCTCTGTCGAGGTATTGCATGGTATGTCAATATCTATGGCGAGGTCGCGAGGTAGTGATTAGAGATCGCCGTGTAGATGACATCTCCGAGCCGAAGAGCGAGAAAGCACAATCGAGGTACAACACAACATCTATGGTGTCGAGGTAGGAATCGGAGATCACCGTGGCCGTGCAGGCACGGCGGAGCTGAAGAGCGAGAAACATCCGTCAAGGTATCATACGGCATTGATGGTGAGGTAGGCATTGATG
>NC_041388.1:35237304-35238235 GCF_002162155.2 Triticum dicoccoides
TGGAGGCAAGCCGGCGATACAATCGGTGCTAGTGACAAGAAAGCTCCAGACTCCTTAAAGTATTTCGGTAGGATAACTGAAAAAGATGACATGGTTCTACAGTCACCGCGGTCCCTATCTGTACGTTTACTTCTTGATTGTAATACTGCAATTGGCTATGCCTAATATAAGCTCTCTTTACATTAAAAAATTAGGCCTGTTTTGTGCATCTTAATATAACATTGACATTGAGGCAAGCCGCATCCGGCAGATTGCAGACAGAGGTCACGGAAGGCATCTTCTACTCAACCCGGCCCCGAAATCAGCCCCCAACGGGCATGCAATGAGAAGGTGACTCGCCAACTCTAGCGGGACGTGGCAGAGCATGCAACTCTTCCATGCTATATAATTGAGGTTTAGTGTAATAAAAAAGATTAATTTGCTTCTGAATCATGATTTACATTCTTTAGCAACCAATCAGTAGTAGTCTTGTGTCAGATGTGTTGTTTGTTGGTTCATGTAGACATCCCAACAGAAGCCTGATAGAGAAAAATAGAAAATGACAGATTTTTGGCTTGATTTTCTTGCGTAGACTAAAATTAGTGAGTAAAGAATTTTGATTTTGCTTCGAGATCCTTTCCTTGAGTTTGTTCAAGGCTTAATGTTTTGTTTCTATTTTAATTACAATGCGTCACTTCCAGAGGTGTTAGAACACTGGTAGAAAAAGGGCCTATAGTCCCGGTTCGTAAGGGCCTTTAGTCCCGGTTCCTGAACCGGGACTAAAGTGTCGGTACTAATGCCCCGACCCTTTAGTCCCGGTTCAATCCAGAACCGGGACTGATGGGCCTCCACGTGGGCAGTGCGCAGAGCCCAGTCAGGAGACCCTTTGGTCCCGGTTGGTGGCACCAACCGGGACCAATAGGCATCCACGCGTCAGCATTTCTGTGGCTGG
>NC_041388.1:35238410-35246146 GCF_002162155.2 Triticum dicoccoides
GGGGGGGTTGGGGGTTTTGGGGGGTTAATTTAGGTGTTTCATATATTGTGTTAGCTAGCTATAATTAATAGAGAGAAGTGTCCTCTCTTATGTCCGTGCTTGGTCGACGCTACGTACTATACATACGTATAGAGAGGACTAGACACGCTGGCTAGCTAGTAAGCAAACGAAGGAAACAGAAGATCGTCATGAACATATATGCATACAGAGAGAAGTGATATCGACCACCTCTCCTTCTCCGAGAGATTGGTCGAACAACAAGTTCTCGTATATCTATCTGACACTACCGGGTACATATATACAATAATTATCTCTTACAAATATAATCATACGGACTCAGGGTCCACATAGAATTCTCCGTCTTCAGGGATCACGTGGTCAAGAAAGAATGCCGCCAATTCCTCTTGAATTGCTCGCATGCGAGCTGGTGCTAGGAGTTCATCCCGCTTCCGAAACATCTAATTTGAAGAAGGGGGTCAATACATATATATATGAATGAATGAAACTCAACGCAAATGATGGTAATAAAATAAAATTGTGAATGTTGTTATTTACGTACTTCATATTGTTCGTTAGAGTACCCGCCCCGCTCACAGGTCGTGTGGCGGATGGACTCGCAGATGTAGTATCCACAGAAATCATTCCCTTGTTCCTGCGGCAACCACTTTACAAGAAATAGAGGTCAATCAAACTGATAAGCAAGAATGCTAAATGGTATTGATGAAACTAGCGCTTGAATCACTAGGAGATCCGCGGAACATGCTACTATAGTACTTACTTTCGGGTGTCTAAATTCCAGCTCCTTCGGCAGTCCCGGAACTGTTTTGGTGAATTTTCTCCAAACCCTGCCGGACAAAGAAAACAATTACTTGATATCAGGAAATGAACAAAGTTGCTGATATGGTGGATAATGATCGATTTAACTTACTTCTGGAGTATTTGAGTCATGTCTGCATAGTCCTGGGGATCTTTTCGTTTAGAGTCTAAGACGGTTACTACTCCCTGCTCAAGCTTAATCTCTAGGAGAATATAGTGGAAACTGCACACACATGCATAACTCATCAATTACATTACTATAACCTTGACTAATATATAAGGGAAACCGAATACGCACAAGACAGTAACACTCACCTGAAGTTGTAAGGAAAGAGTATTATATATTTGTTTTGATTTATTACGAACGATCGTAGCAAGTTGGCCTCGGTAGCTGCGGCATGAAGTTTAACCTCAGTTGCATCTATGAGATATGTGTTAATGAACCCAATATCACCGACTTGTCTTTTCTTCAATTCGGCGATCTTCAATCTGCATAATATAGTGAGGATGATTATAAATACATGCAATGAAAGAGCTAAGCTATATACAGAAACTTAATGATAGAAGTAGTACTACTTACAGACAGTAGCAGGCGACCGTTGTTTTATCGAGGGCCAATTGATTGAAAAACTGATAGAACTCCTCAAATGGAACAGGCAACAGATCAATTCCAACGAGGTCATGCTCCTTTTTAACTTTCACATACAAAGTACTCCTCCCCCCAGAGTCTCTGCAGATTTTCAAGTACCAATCATGCAATCTTCGCATCATTGTTGATAGAGATCTTTCATCTTTGACGAGAGGCTTCCCGTACTCGTATCTTTGTATCTGCACGTCCATGGGTTCATAATGTACTTCGTCGGGCAGGTAATCTGCAATATTGCTATAATCGGGCACCATCCTCGGATCATTAGCGACGTTGTGGCTAGGCACCTTGAGCGGGGGCACGATTGCTTCGCTTGTTCGCCGAGCTGGGCAATTTGTTTCCCAGCTCGTCGTTCTTTCAGCCTTTGATCACTGACAGTACTTCCGGACCGCTCCGCTTCGGCAAATTCCTTTCCAATAATGCGGTCATAGTTTCCTTTCGGCGGATCATACATCGGTGGTTTTGTCAGGGCAGCCAGAGTGCGCTTCACTTTCACCCGATCTACCTTCTCCTCCGGAGGTGGATGTTTCTTCGCTTTCACCCCTTCAAAGAATTTCTTCACTTCTTCTCGCGCGATCTCGGCGTTCTCCTCCTGGGTCCTCTCGTATGGTAACTTCTCTGGAGTCTTCAGAGAAGGACCGAATCTGTATGTCCTCCCACCTCTGGTTGTACTGCTAGACGCCGACCTAGCAGACGTAGCGGTTGTCTTCTTTACTTGCTTAAGAGGCGGAGGAGAAGGACTACGACGCGCCAGAGCAGCTGGAGCAGCGGCAGGTCTCTTCCGCCCTTGCTGACGAGGCCGAGAAGGAGGAGGCTGGCTGCTCGGGCGCGTCGGCGCAGGCGGAGAAGGAGGCGGAGTGCCGCCACGCGCCAGAGAAGGAGCCGGCCGAGGGCCCTGATCGTCACTCGCCGGCGGAGGAGGCGGTGGAGGCGGAGTGCCCTGACTCGCCGGAGGAGGAGGAGGATGCGGTGGCGTCCAGTTCGGAAGGTTGATGAGCTCCTTCCATCATAGGCATGGAGTCTTCAGAGCAGACCCCCAGCCGAGTCTCCCCTTCATCGGTAGGGTGGTCAAGCTGGAGGTCCTCAAATCCCTCTGTTATCTCATCCACCATCACCCTAGCATATCCTTTTGGAATCGGCCGGCAGTGAAAAGTTGCGCCGGGTTCAGTAGGATAAATAGAGCCAAGAGCCGCCTTGACCTTCAAATTCATCCATTGCGTCATAAGGTGGCAATTTTGAGACTCCGTTATAGCATCCACGGGATAGCTGGCAGGAACCGTCAAGGCATGCTCCGGCTGAAGCAGCTCGGTGGAAGCCACGCTGCTTCTGCGCTGAGATGGCGGGGTAGCTTCGAGGGAGGCTTCGGCAGTACGTTTGCTGCGATTTGCTTCTCGTTCCTCTATCGCGTCTACCCTTGCTTGCAGCGCCTGCATTTGGGTCTGCTGCACTTTTTTCCTCCTCTCATGGGATTTGTAACTGCCTGCGTCCGGAAACCCAAGCTTCCACGGAATGGAGCCTGGTGTGCCTCGTGTCCGTCCAGGGTGCTCAGGAGTCCCGAGGGCCATTGTGAGCTCTTCGTTCTCTCTGTCTGGAAAGAACGTCCCTTCCTGCGCTGCTTTGATATACTGCTTAAGCTTACTGACTGGTATGTCCATTTGATCGTTCGTCCAAATGCACTTCCCTGTTACATGGTCCAGGGTTCCGCCAGCCCCGAAGAACCAAGTCCGGCAACGGTCTGGCCAGTTAATTGTCTCTGGTTCGATCCCTTTATAACCAGATCATTCTCTGTCTTGGACCACTTAGGCCGGGCCACGAGGTAGCCACCTGACCCCGTGCGATGGTGAAGCTTCTTCTTCGCAGCATTTTGCTTGTTTGTCGCCGACATCTTCTGACTCTTTTCCGATGTCTTGTGGGCCACAAATGCGGGCCAGTGATCTCTGATCTTCTCATATCTGCTCTTGAATTCTGGTGTCTCATTATTTTTGAAAAACTTATTCAGCTCTTTCTTCCACCTCCTGAATAGTTCTGCCATCCTCTTCAGAGCAAAAGACTTGATTAATTTCTCTTTAACTGGGTTCTCTGGATTATCCTCAGGCGGTAGGGTGAAATTTGACTTCAGCTCAGTCCAAAGATCATTTTTCTGCATATCATTGACAAAAGAGACCTCAGGGTCTTCTGTAGCCGGCTTAAACCATTGTTGGATGCTTATCAGGATCTTGTCCCTAACCAAAACCCCGCACCGAGCAACAAATGCGCTCTTTGTCCGGAGGGGTTCAATAGGTTGGCCGTCGGGCGCGATTGCTATGATCTCAAACTTTTCATCCGAGCTCAACTTTTTCTTCGGGCCTCGTCTCTTTACCGAAGTTGTGCTCGATCCGGAGGGCTAGAAAAAAGAACAAAGACTTAATTAATATGTGTACATACCAAAACAATGAATGCATCAATCAGCTAGTCAGCATAGGCTTAACTAATATATATACCTGGCCGGACTCAGTTCGGTCACCGGAGCCGTCATCACGGTCTCCTTCTTGCACCGGCATTGGGTCACCGGAGCCGTCCTCATGTTCTTCTTCTTGCACCGGCATTAGGTCACCGTAGCCAGCTTGTTCACCCTCTCCTTCCAGACCATCGGTTTCGTTGAGAAACAACGAGATGGCATCACTTCCTTCTGCGATTATGTCCCTCAACAACGCTTCTTTTGTTGCTTCGTCTAGGGCGGTGTCCATAGTTTATACAAATATTTACAACATGGCAATTATTATTCAAACATGAAAAATGGATATATTAGTGCCAAACGTAGAACTAGCTGTTGGGTTTCGTAGTAATTTCAAAAAAATTCCTACGCACACGCAAGATTATGTGATGCATAGCAACGAGAGGGGAGAGTGTTGTCTACGTACCCACGCAGACCAACTGCGGAAGCATTGACGCAACGTAGAGGAAGTAGTCGTTCGTCTTCACGATCCAACCGATCAAGTACCGAAACTACGGCACCTCCGAGTTCGAGCACACGTTCAGCTCGATGACGATCCCCGGACTCCGATCCAGCAAAGTGTCGGGGAAGAGTTCCGTCAGCACGACGGCGTGGTGACGATCTTGATGCACTACAGCAGCAGGGCTTCGCCTAAACTCCGCTACAGTATTATCAAGGAATATGGTGGCTGGGGGCACCACACACGGCTAAGGAATTGATCACGTGGATCAACTTGTTGTGTCTTTGGTGCTAGCCCTGCCCCTCTATTTATATGTTGAGCCCCGGGGTCGAAACTTGGAGCAAAAGCCTCCTCAAAGTCGGTTTTGCCCGAAAGGCAAGAGTCCCACTCGGACTCCAGGACCAAACGCCACAATCCTTGGCGTCTGGCCCAGACGCCATGTGCCTCGGCGTCTGGCCCAGGGCCAGACGCCAGGGTCTCCGGCGTTTGGCCCCCTGGCCTCCGCAAAACTCCTTTTGCACCGACCTAAAGCCTCATGGGCTTGACCCCTTGGCCTAACCATATCATCCAATATATGAATCTTTACGTCTCGACCATTTTGAGACTCCTCGTCATGTCCCCGATCTCATCCGGGACTCCGAACTCCTTCGGTACATCAAAACATGTAAACTCATAATATAACTGTCATCGTAACCTTAAGCGCGCGGACCCTACGGGTTCGAGAACAATGTAGAGATGACCGAGACACGTCTCCGGTCAATAACCAATAGCGGGACCTGGATGCCCATATTGGCTCCTACATATTCTACGAAGATCTTTATTGGTCAGACCGCATAACAACATACGTTGTTCCCTTTATCATCGGTATGTTACTTGCCCGAGATTCGATCGTCGGTATCCAATACCTAGTTCAATCTCGTTACCGGCAAGTCTCTTTACTAATTCTGTAATACATCATCTCGCAACTAACTCATTAGTTGCAATGCTTGCAAGGCTTATGTGATGTGCATTACCGAGAGGGCCCAGAGATACCTCTTCGACAATCGGAGTGACAAAACCTAATCTCGAAATACGCCAACCCAACATGTACCTTTGGAGACACCTGTAGTACTTTTTTATAATCACCCAGTTACGTTGTGACGTTTGGTAGTACCCAAAGTGTTCCTCCGATAAACGGGAGTTGCATAATCTCATAGTTATAGGAACATGTATAAGTCATGAAGAAAGCAATAGCAACATACTAAACGATCGGGTGCTAAGCTAATGGAATGGGTCATGTCAATCAGATCATTCTCTTAATGATGTGATCCCGTTAATCAAATAACAACTCATTGTTCATGGTTAGGAAACATAACCATCTTTGATTAACGAGCTAGTCAAGTAGAGGCATACTAGTGACACTTTGTTTTTCTATGTATTCACACATGTATTATGTTTCCGGTTAATACAATTCTAGCATGAATAATAAACATTTATCATGATTATAAGGAAATAAATAATAACTTTATTATTGCCTCTAGGGCATATTTCCTTCACTAGCTACCTAATCATAGTAAGCTATCGGGAGGGGGTATATATCGACAACGATGACACTACATCTATGTCCCTCGACGACCCTCGTTCCTGATAAAAAAAGAGGAATAAGAAGAAAAAAAAGAGGAGAAGAAAGAATAGAGGAGAAGAACCCTCGAACCCTCGACCCCTAGACGACCCTCTTCTTCCTCTCATGTTCGAGAGGATCACCGAGGGGTCGGGAGGTTGCCTAGTGTCAAAGGATTCAACAAAACCATGTCTTCATCATTAGGTGAAAGTAACATGTGCATGATGGTACGAAGCTCTTCAAAGTTGTTCTGGAATGGATTCCCAGATAGGATAATTCACTTTTTGGTACAAAGTTCAGAAAGAGCCTTCCGAATATCGCTATTTGGAAGGCCATTGCTGAATTCGTACCAAAAGGCGGATTATTCTATTCGGGACTCCATTCCAGAACAACTTTGCAGAACTTCGTACCAACATGCCCTGGTTACTTCCGGCTAATGATGAAGGCATGGATTTCTTCAATACTTTGACACTAGGAAACCTCTCTCGACCCCTCGAACCCTCGACGACCCTAGAACCCTCGACCCCTAGACGACCCTGTGTGAACCCTCGACCCTCGACCCTATAGAACCCTCGAATCCTCGACCCTGAAACCCTCGACCCTTGACCCCTTAATGACCCTCGACCCTCTACCCTAGTTCCCGACCCTCGACCCCTCGGCGATCCTCGACACCCTCGTTCCCGATAAAAATTAAGAAGAAGAAGAAGAAGAAGAAGAAGAAGAAGAAGAAGAAGAAGAAGAAGAAGAAGAAGAAGAAGAAGAAGAAGAAGAAGAAGAAGAAGAAGAAGAAGAAGAAGAAGAAGAAGAAGAAGAAGAAGAAGAAAATAGAGGAGAAGAAGAAAGGAATAGCTAGAGGAGAAGATCGACAAAAAAAATGAAGAAAAAAAAGAGGAGAAGAAGAAAGGAATAGTGGAGAAGAAGAGAAAATAGAATATATTCTATTTTCTCTTCTTCTCCACTATTCCTTTCTTCTTCTCCTCTTCTTTTTCTTCTTTTTTCTTCTTCTTATTTATTTCTCCTCTTCTTTTCCTCTCCTCTTCTTCTTTCTTTCCTCTTCTTATTTTCTTCTTTCCTATCCTTCTATTTCTAAAATTGTAACTTTTGCATATATAAAACTTTTCTAAAATTGTAACTTTCTATATAAAACTTTCATATCGGGAGAGGGAGAAGATCGACAAAAAAAAAGAGGAGAAGAAGAAAGGAATAGAGGAGAAGAGGAAAAAATAGAAATTTTTTTCTACTTTTTCTTCTTCTCCTCTATTCCTTTCTTCTTATCCTCTTCCTTTTCTTCCTCTCCTCGTCTTCTCCTTCTTCTTCTCCTTCTTTCTCTACTTATTTTCCTTTTCCTTATTTCACTTTTTCCTCTCCACTAACATAAAATGCACTAACCTAAAATGCAACAAACATAAAATGCACTAAATCGATCAACTAACCTAAAATCAGTGATAAAATGCACTAACCTAAAATCGATATCTACTAACAACTTAAAAAATTAGTACATATATGAAAAAAAACATCATCATATCATCAACAGAAAAAAACATCATCATATCATCAACAGAAAAAAAACATCATCATATCATCAACATCATCATATCATCAACCTAAAATCAGTGATAAAAAGGGCGCCGGCGGCCGGACCGAAAGTGGTGGCGTGTGGTCGGGGCGACGGCGACGGGGTTGGGGAAGGGGCGACGCGCGCGGCGACGGCGACGGGGTCAGGGAAGGGGCGGCGCGCGGC
>NC_041388.1:35247351-35260585 GCF_002162155.2 Triticum dicoccoides
TTGTGTGAATCACTAGTTTATGAATAACTTTACTATAAAAATAGAATTTTTTTCTTCTTTGCTATTTATTTTTTATTTATACTTACAATTAAATACTTATAGTTTGATTTTAGGTCACAAAAATTATATTCTTTTTGCTATTGAAGAATATTATAGTTTTATTTTAGTTGATCATAACATAATATTTTAATTGATTGTTTTTATTTTCACAAAAGTTTTGTAGTTCATTCTGTTTGCTATTAATTCATTCTTTGAGCTAAATGACTCTGAAATTGGAAAGCATTTCAAAATGAACTCTGAAAAGGTTGAAAGTTGGCATGGTATCATCATTTCACCCACATAGCATGTTCCAAAAAGTAGAGAGGGTTATGACAAAAACTTGATGCACTTCGTGTACAAAATGGACAATCACTTTCGAAGTATCAAAGTTTCGAACCATAAGACATGAAAGCATTTCAAATGAACTCTGAAAAAGTTGAAAGTTGGGATGGTATCATAATTCCAAGAGTGCCTTTTCCAGTCAGTCTCCCCTCATACCGCGATTTAGGGAGACCTATCTTGTCAAGGCCAGGAATGAAGTCAACAAAAAACTCGATAGCATCCTCTGTTTGATGGCCCATGGAGATGCTTCCTTCTGGCCTAGCGCGGTTACGGACATATTTCTTTAGGACTCCCATGAACCTCTCAAAGGGGAACATATTGTGTAGAAATACGGGCCCCAAGATGACAATCTCGTTGACTAGATGAACTAGGACGTGCGTCTTGATATTGAAGAAGGGTGGTGGGAACACCAGCTCGAAACTGACAAGACATTGCACCACATCACTCCTTAGCCTTGGTACGATTTCTGGATCGATCACCTTCTGAGAGATTGCATTGAGGAATGCACATAGCTTCACAATGGCTAATCGGACGTTTTCTGATAGAAGCCCCCTCAATGCAACCGGAAGCAGTTGCGTCATAATCACGTGGCAGTCATGAGACTTTAGGTTCTGAAACTTTTTCTCTGGCATATTTATTATTCCCTTTATATTCAACGAGAAGCCAGTCATGACCTTCATACTGTGCAGGCATTCAAAGAAGATTTCTTTCTCTTCTTTCGTAAGAGCGTAGCTGGCAGGACCTTTATAATGCTTCGAAGGCATGTCGTCTTTTTCGTGCAAACTTGCAGGTCCTCTCGTGCCTCAGGTGTATCTTTTGTCTTCCCATACACGCCCAAGAAGCCTAGCAGGTTCATGCAAAGGTTCTTCGTCACGTGCATCACGTCGATTGAGGAGCGGACCTCTAGGTCTTTCCAGTAGGGTAGGTCCCAAAATATAGATTTCTTCTTCCACATGGGTGCGTGTCCCTCAGCGTCATTCGGAACAGCTAGTCCACCGGGACCCTTTCCAAAGATTACGTAGTGTAAATCATTGACCATAGCAAGCACGTGATCACCGGTGCGCATGGCGGGCTTCTTCCGGTGATCTGCCTCGCCTTTGAAATGCTTGCCTTTCTTTCGACATTGATGGTTGGTCGGAAGAAATCGATGATGACCCAGGTACACATTCTTCCTGCATTTGTCCAGGTATATACTTTTAGTGTCATCTAAACAGTGCGTGCATGCGTGGTATCCTTTGTTTGTCTGTCCTGAAAGGTTACTGAGAGTGGGCCAATCGTTGATGGTCACGAACAGCAACGCCTTAAGGTTAAATTCCTCCTGTCTGTGCTCATCCCACGTACGTACACCGTTTCCATTCCACAGCTGTAAAAGTTCTTCAACGAATGGCCTTAGGTACACATCAATTTCGTTGTCGGGTTGCTTAGGGCCTTGGATGAGAACTGGCATCATAATGAACTTCCGCTTCATGCACATCCAAGGAGGAAGGTTATACATACATAGAGTCACGGGCCAGGTGTTGTGATTGTTGCTCTGCTCCCCGAAAGGATTAATGCCATCCTCGCTTAAAGCAAACCATACATTCCTTGGGTCCTTTGCAAACTCATCCCAGTACTTTCTCTCGATTTTTCTCCACTGCGACCCGTCAGCGGGTGCTCTCAACTTCCCATCTTTCTTTCGGTTCTCACTGTGCCATCGCATCAACTTGGCATGCTCTTCGTTTCTGAACAGACGTTTCAACCGTGGTATTATAGGAGCATACCACATCACCTTCGCAGGAACCCTCTTCCTGAGGGGCTCGCCGTCAACATCACCAGGGTCATCTCGTCTGATCTTATACCGCAACGCACCGCATACCGGGCATGCGTTCAGATCCTTGTATGCATCGCGGTAGAGGATGCAGTCATTAGGGCATGCGTGTATCTTCTCCACCTCCAATCCTAGAGGGCATACGACCTTCTTTGCTGCATATGTACTGTCGGGCAATTCGTTATCTTTTGGAAGCTTCTTCTTCAATATTTTCAGTAGCTTCTCAAATCCTTTGTCAGCCACAGCATTCTCTGCCTCCCACTGCAGCAATTCCAGTACGGCACCGAGCTTTGTGTTGCCATCTTCGCAATTGGGGTATAACCCTTTTTTGTGATCCTCTAACATGCGATCGAACTTCAGCTTCTCCTTTTGACTAATGCATTGCGTCCTTGCATCGACAATGACCCGGCGGAGATCATCATCATCGGGCACATCGTCTAGTTCCTCTTGATCTTCAGCAGCTTCACCCGTGGCAGCATCATTGGGCACATCGTCTGGTTCCTCTTGATCTTCACCAGCTCCCCCCGTTGCAGCATCACCGTATTCAGGGGCACATAGTTGTCATTGTACTCTTCTTCTTCGCCGTCTTCTATTATAACCCCTATTTCTCCGTGCCTCGTCCAAACATTATAGTGTGGCATGAAACCCTTGTAAAGCAGGTGGGAGTGAAGGATTTTCCGGTTAGAGTAAGACCTCGTATTCCCACATTCAGTGCATGGACAACACATAAAACCATTCTGCTTGTTTGCCTCAGCCGCATCGAGAAACTCATGCACGCCCTTAATGTACTCTGGGTGTGTCTGTCACCGTACATCCATTGCCGGTTCATCTGCGTGCATTATATATAATTAAGTGTCCAAATTAATAGAAGTTCATCATCACATTAAAACCAAAGTGCATACATAGTTCTCATCTAACAACATATAGCTCTCCAGAGCATCTAATTAATTAAACTATACATTGAAACTATGTAAAACATTTCAATGCAAAAACAAATGCAATCATAATCGCAACCAAGGTAATAATTGATCCAACGGCATAATGATACCAAGCCTCGGTATGAATGGAATATTTTCTAATCTTTCTAATCTTCAAGCGCATTGCATTCATCTTGATCTTGTGATCATCGACGACATCCGCAACATGCAACTCCAATATCATCTTCTCCTCCTCAATTTTTTTTATTTTTTCCTTCAACAAATTGTTTTCTTCTTCAACTAAATTTAACCTCTCGACAATAGGGTCGGTTGGCATTTCCGATTCACATAAATCCTAGATAAATAAAATCTATGTCACGTTGGTCGGCATAATTTTAATAAACAATAAATGAACCAATAGTTATAAAGATAATATACATACCAAATCCGTATCATAGACAGGACGAGGGCCGACGGGGGCGGATACCAAAACCATCGCACTATATAAGATGCAATAATAAATGTAAGAAAATGATACAAGTATCTATCTAAACATACAAGTAAGAATATTTTTCCTTTTAGAAAGAAGATAAGAACAAGAGGCTCACCACAGTGGTGTCGGTGATGAGATCGGCGCGGGTGATCGACGGCGGTGAAGACTGGAACGGGGCGTGACAGACCGCTAAATCTAGACAAATCTCGAGGAAGATGGAGCTTGGAGGTCGAGCTTCGAGAGGAGAAAGCTTAAGTAGTGTGGCTCGGGCATTCCATCGAACACCTCATGTGCATAGGAGGTGAGCTAGAGTACCACAAAGCCCTCTCCCCCTCGGCCAGAAAAAACAGAGCACTGAGCTCTGCTCTTGCGTGAGGGGGTATATATAGGCACCTCGTTGGTCCCGGTTGATGACATGAACCGGGACCAAAGGGAAGCCTTTGGTCCCGGTTCAAGCCACCAACCGGAACCAATGGTGGTGGGCCAGGAGCGAGGCCCATTGGTCCCGGTTCGTCCCACCAACCGGGACCAAAAGGTCCAGAAGAACCGGGACCAATGGCCCACGTGGCCCGGCCGGCCCCCTGGGCTCACGAACCGGGACCAATGCCCACATTGGTCCCGGTTCTAGACTGAACTGGGACTAATGGGCTGAGCCGGCCTGGACCATAGCCCTGTTTTCTACTAGTGTGGGTTCGGGAGTTCGGGGACGCCTGTTCGGGCCCTATATAGAGAGTTGTGATCCAAATAGTTATTTTAATCCCAGGATTAGAATAGTGTATATAGTGTTACTATTCTTACGGTCCCTTTTTACGCCGGAATTAAGATAAAACTTACGGAACGTAAAATTACGGTGCATTGATGGTAGAATAGAGGGGTGAAGAATAACTATTCCTCACCCAGGATGATGAATAGCGATATATATATATATATATATATATATATATATATATATATATATATATATATATATAGTGTTACTATTCATCACGCAGGGTGCAGAATAAGTTATTCTTCACCCTAGGTAATCTTACGATCACTTTCTAAATAAATTACGTTTACAATATAAATAGTTACATGCATACTGATTCAATATGTAAAATTTTGTATAAAAAACAAAAATGCAGGTTATAGGACCAGAAAAATCACATTTTATGTATGTTTTACATTATGTTTTTACATTCATAATTTTACGTAACATAAATATTTTTTACGACGAGTACATATTTTCTTACATTCTATTTTTATGTATGAAATAAGACATAATTAACGAAACATAAAAATACGGTGCATTGATATCAAAATAGAGAGGGGGTGAAGAATAACTATTCCTCACTCAGGGATCCTATTCGAAGCGTGAGTGTAGAATAGCGTTACTATATATAAGAATTTTTGACCGAACTAAATACAAATCTTCTCTCATGAGAAGACTGATAAATTAGTTAAATCAAAATTATCATAGACTCAGCCAATACTGGAACTGAAGATAGAGAGATTATTCACATAAAGCCTATATGCACACGAAAAGAATTATCCAATCTCAAAATTTTCTGCATCCAGAACATGGTTAATCAACCAATTACAGCTTGTATTACAGATTTCTATATAGCAAATTTAACATGCATACTCTCCTAGAACTAATTATGACATCTACTACTTGTCATAATAGATTTTGGGTCAGTACGATAACCAATCAAGGTACTCGAGATGTTGCACATCTAGTCGAAGCCTGGCTGCTTTGCTCTCTGCCTTTGAGAGATGATGAACTGAAACATCAGATGGAAGAGTTGCCTCTTGTTAAACTTGTGTCGAATATTATTGTACAAGGTAGGTTATAGTTGGACTTGGATTTGGACTGTGTGTAGACAGGGTTAGAGTTGTGTCCTAATAGGACACTTGTATCCCAGGCCTCTCGTATATAGTGGGGGTAGACACACAATGTAACCTATGCCAACATAATAGCACGGGCACGCGGGGGGAGCCGGCGGCGTGTGCCGGCGCCCGGGCAGCCGGGTTGAGGTATTGTGACGGTGTCACGAGGAGGAGCGCCCGTAGTCAGGCCCCAGGGATGTAGACATGATGGTGAATCTCGTTAACAAATCTCGGGGTCATGCTCGTGTGATTGCTTGATCCTCGGTAGGTCGACGGAGTGCCTCGGATTATTCTAACAAGTGGTATCATGATCAAGGTTCGATGTCCGAGATTATGGGTCTGTTGATCTTGAGAAGAAGGAAAGCCGACGTGAAAGATGTCTATGGTATAGCGGCATGTGCGAGGACGATCGTGAGAAGTCGGTTAGTACAAGAAGCGGTCGGAAGTGCGAGCAGCAGATCGATCTAAAGCGGCGGCGGCGTGTTCCACGGAACTTGGCGAGATCGGAACGGGTCGTGGTATGTAGCATCGTGTTGTACGGCGGTTAACGACTAGTCGTGCAGCAAGGTGGCCTGGTGTGGCCCAGGAGGGTGGCAAGGCCCAGTCGGGCTGGCGACGGCTGCTCAGGGGCCAACCGCGTGGAAGCCCATCGGGTGAAGTTCAAGGTCAGCAGGCTGTGCTCGGGTGCAAGGCGAAGGCCTGGCGAGGTTCATGCACGGACATGTGTCGGAGCAACTAGTTAACGAGCGCTCCTTCGGGAGTCTCGCAACGATCAGCACCACTTGGCGCGCTCTCAGCCATTTGCCACGTGTCGCGCTCTGGACGCTCCCTTTGGATTTTGTTTTTTATTTTTCCGCACGTGTTTTCGGATTTTTAAACGGGTTTTTCCGGGTTTTTTCAACGTTATGGTTTTCCCCTGGTCTTTCTTATCTTTTTGATCAAAAAAATTTGAATTTTTTTTGCATGAAAAATGTGTTTTCTTTATTCTTTCCTTTCGCGAAAGTCATGGTTTTTCTTCCGCGAGAGGCATGGTTGTGTTTTAGCAAGAGTCACGGCCGTGCCTTTCGGAAACGAAAAAAACGCGTTTTCTCTTTATTTTTTTTCGCGAGAGTCACGGTTTTGCTTCTGCGGAGAGGCACGGTTGTACTTTCGCGAGAGTCACGGCCGTGCCTCTCGGAAAGGGAAAAACAAAACGTGTTTTTTGTTTTTTTTTCTTTCGGGATAGATATGGTTTTGCTTCTGCGAGAGGCACGGTTGTACTTTCGCGACAGTCACGGCCGTGCCTCTCGGAAAGGGAAAAAAATACGCGTTTTCTGTTTTTTTCTTTAACGAGAGTCACGGTTCTGCTTTCGCGAGAGGCACAGTTACGCTTTCGCGAGAGACACGGCCGTGCCTCTCGGAAACGGAAAAAAACGCATTTTCTGTTTTTTTCCTTCCACGAGAGGCACGGTTGTGATTTCGCGAGAGGCACTGATGTGCCTCTTTTGGAAAGGGAAAAAAACCATACTCCCGGTCCGGCTTTTTCGCCCGGTTTTTTTCGTCCGGTTTTTTCGTGAAAAAAAAGTTCATCAAAACATATCAACATCGGATCTAATTTTAAAGATCTCGACGCGTGGAATCCAACGGTGAAAACGGTTCGAGATTTGGACGCACGGTTTAGGAGATAAAATGTTTTGAATAAACGGATTTATGAAAAAAAGGAAAAACTCTGAGGTTGCGACAAGTGGCGCGTTGCATGTGCGCCACTTATCGCGACCTGGGAAAGTTGAGTGCTCTTTGCAACGAGTACTCCTTAATTAGTGATTTTGGGCATGTGTGCAGCAAGGCTGCAGCTGAAGTTGATCGATTTGCACGGCTGTGCAGTACCGCAAGTTTGTGGTGTGGCCATGTGGCGTTGACTGCTGAGTCGAAGGACACACACAAGATTTGTTGTGAAAAAGAGAGGCTATGCAAAAGACTGGTGCTATCCATCGGAGGAGAAGCAGGAAAAGCTAATTGAACTACAGCCTACAGGAGCACGTGGTGAGATTCTGGAGTTTTCCACTGATCTTCATGGTGAGGTGCACACGGGAAGACTTATGTAGTGGAGTTTGGCTTTATCTCTTTGTACATGGTAGTGTACGAGGATGGTAGCGTGAGAGTCTGTGAATTGCGTGGCAAGAATGACGATGTGCGTATAAGGCTCGAAGGAGTCTGGAGCATGTTATGACAGGATCATCCAAAAACTGGGCGTCAAGCAATGCACGGAGAAGTGC
This sequence comes from Triticum dicoccoides, assembly GCF_002162155.2. Taxonomy (NCBI): domain Eukaryota; kingdom Viridiplantae; phylum Streptophyta; class Magnoliopsida; order Poales; family Poaceae; genus Triticum; species Triticum dicoccoides. The sequence goes on from NC_041388.1 coordinate 35,255,074, forward strand.
GGGGCGGACACGATGCGGGGTGAAGTATGGTTGCAGTCGGATAACTTTGGCTGGGTCAGACTAGACTGTCTGACGGATCGACGGGATGTCGGTCAAAGCAAAAGACACTGGTGATTTCAGCTACGACGACATATGAGCGTAATGTTGATGGTGGCCAACTTCTGGGGCGTGGAAACACGTCATTCGGGCCTGAGGGCTTGTACGGCTTCGACAGACTATGGCGCGGGGTTGATTCAAGAAGGTGCACATGAGAGATTAAAGTCGACAGGGCATGGGAGGGTGGCACGTACAACCACCATGGAGTCATGTTGAAGATGGAGTTCGAGTCTGATGGAGGGGCTACGGCGTAAATGCATGGAGAGTCGAAGCCTATTTCAACAGGATAGCGAGAGACACATGGATCGGACTGGGGCCCAATGGTCTGATGGAGACGTGATACTCGGCATCGGTCGGTGATGATCGGTGGTTCTCTGCAGTGGGGGGTTGAGGTAGTGTGGGCAAGCTACCCGGGAGACTCAACCAGGCCAGCAGAGGCTCGACGCGGTGATAGCGACGAGGCGTGCGGTAAGCACGGGACACAGTGACAGGCCAAGGCACTGTTGGTTAGACATGTGGTCAGACAAAGTGTGCATAGGTGTTGAAGTAGTGTTGACGAGTACCAGATTGAAGTTGGTGACTGGGTCTATCGGTGCCGGTTGATGGACGGGATTTGACCATGGTGAATCTGAGAAAGTGGCGGACAATCTGAAATTGTTAAAAGATGAGAGCGTACATGGTCGTATATTTTGTGGTGTCCGATGCACATGGCAAAGTGCGGATGACAAGTACAGAAGGAGGCGAAGTGCTATAACTATGGGACATGTCAGAGACTATCCGGGAAAAGGGTGATTCAACTGTGAATTTGACTCAGGGTGACACAGGGCGACAGTGAAATTCCTTCAAGTTTTAGACATACAGTCAAGAAAGAGCGGTGAAGTTGAGTTCAGGTAACTCCTATGTGTGGCGTCCAATATGTGAGTTGTTCACTTTCACACACTTTAATGATCGGTGTGTGATGGCGTTGAACGGATTCTTCGGAAGTTGGGAGTACAAAGTAGAGTAATGAGGAACTTAATTTTGCTCAAGTATTGACTATGAAGAAGACGAGAAGGGACTACAATTGCAGGTGGAGTCACATGAAGTCTGGGAGTAGCAGCGGTGCTTATGGTGTACCTCAAGTCCAATGTACATGGAGGTTCGACGCATGAATGAATCCAAGGTGGTGAAGAATATTCGCTAAGGTGGAGTTTGTCAAAATTGTGTCGAATATTATTATACAAGGTAGGTTATAGTTGGACTTGGATTTGGACTGTGTGTAGACAGGGTTGCAGTTGTGTCCCAGTAGGACACTTGTATCCTAGGACTCTCATATATAATGGGGGTAGACACATAATGTAACCTATGCCAACATAATAGCACGGGCACGCGGGGGGAGCCGGCGGCGTGTGCCGGCGCCCGGGCGGCTGGGGTGAGATATTGTGACGGTGTCACGGGGAGGAGCGCCTGTAGTCAGGCCCCAGGGATGTAGCCATGATGGTGAACCTCGTTAACAAATCTCGGTGTCATGCTTGTGTGATTGCTTGATCCTTGGTAGATCGATGGAGTGCCTCGGATTATTCCACTAGTAGAAAACAGGGCTTTGGTCCAGGCCGGGTCAGCCCATTAGTTCCGGTTCAGTCTAGAACCGGGACCAATGTGGGCATTGGTCCCGGTTCGTGAGCCCAGGGGGCCGGCCGGGCCACGTGGGCCATTGGTCCCAATTCATCTGGACCTTTTGGTCCCGGTTGGTGGGACGAACCGGGACCAATGGGCCTCGCTCCTGGCCCACCACCATTGGTCCCGGTTGGTGGCTTGAACCGGGACCAAAGGCTCCCCTTTAGTCCTGGTTCATGCCACCAACCGGGACCAATGAGGTGCCTATATATACCCCCTCGCGCAAGAGCGGAGCACAGTGCTCTGTTTTTTCCGGCCGAGGGGGAGAGGGCTTTGTGGTGCTCTAGCTCACCTCCTATGCACATGAGGTGTTCGATGGAATGCCCGAGCCACACTACTTAAGCTTTCTCCTCTCGAAGCTCCACCTCCGAGCTCCATTTTCCTCGAGATTTATCTAGATTTAGCGGTCCGTCACGCCCTGTCCCCGTCTTCACCGCCGTCGATCACCCGCGCCGATCTCATCACCGACACCACCGTGGTGAGCCTCTTGTTCTTATCTTCTTTCTGAAAGGAAAAATATTCTTACTTGTATGTTTAGATAGATACTTGTATCATTTTCTTACATTTATTATTGCATCTTATATAGTGCGATGGTTTTGGTATCCGCCCCCGTCGGCCCTCGTCCTGTCTATGATTCGGATGTGGTATGTATATTATCTTTATAACTATTGGTTCATTTATTGTATATGAAAATTATGCTGACCAACATGACATAGATTTTATTTATCTAGGATGTATGTGAATCGGAAATGCCAACCGACCCTATTGTCGAGAGGTTAAATTTAGTTGAAGAAGAAAACAATTTTTTGAAGGAAAAAATAAAAAAAATTGAGGAGGAGAAGATGATATTGGATTTGCATGTTGCGGATGTCGTCGATGATCAGAAGATGAAGATGGATGCAATGCTCTTGAAGATTAGAAAGATTAGAAAATATGCCATTCATACCGAGGCTTGGTATCATTATGCCGTTGGATCAATTGTTACCTTGGTTGCGATTATGATCGCATTTGTTTTCACATTGAAATGTTTTACATAGTTTCAATGTATGGTTTAATTAATTAGATGCTCTGGAGAGCTATATGTTGTTAGATGAGAACTATGTATGCACTTTGGTTTTAATGTGATGATGAACTTCTATTAATTTGGACACTTAATTATATATAATGCACGCAGATGAACCGGCAATGGATGTACGGTCACAGACACACCCGCGAGTACATTAAGGGCGTGCATGAGTTTCTCGATGCGGCTGAGGCAAACAAGCAGAATGGTTTTATGTGTTGTCCATGCACTGAATGTGGGAATACGAGGTCTTACTCTAACCGGAAAATCCTTCACTCTCACCTGCTTTACAAGGGTTTCATGCCACACTATAATGTTTGGACGAGGCACAGAGAAATAGGGGTTATGATGGAAGACGGCGAAGAAGAAGAGTACGATGACAACTATGTGCCCCCTGAATACGGTGATGCTGCAACGGGGGGAGCTGGTGAAGATCAAGAGGAACCATACGATGTGCCCAATGATGCTGCCACGGGTGAAGAAATATGTTCGTAACCGCGCTAGGCCAGAAGGAAGCATCTCCATGGGCCATCAAACAGAGGATGTTATCGGGTTTTGTTTGACTTCATTCCTGGCCTTAACAAGATAGGTCTCCCTAAATCGCGGTTTGAGGGGAGACTGACTGGAAAAGGCACTCTTGGAAGAGACTCAATAATATGCAGGGACGGATATTCTTGGTCTCAAGCACACTACACAGTTCTACAGAACTCTACCTTGGTGACCCCGTATGTCGATGAACACAAGAACAGTCTGCGCTCCAAACACCCGGAGTAGTGCGACAACTGGATTACATGTGAACACAGCAGGACTTTCAGCAGTTGGTTGGAAACACGTCTCAGAGGTGACAACACTGTTTGTGATGAGTTGTACTTGTTATCCAGGGGACCATCTTTGACTGTATTGACTTACAAAGGATACGAGACAAATGGGAATACATTTTACACGATCGCCCAAGATCAAAAGAGCACCAACCAAAACAGTGGTGTCCCCTTTGATGCAGCAATCGAGAGCGGAAAGGATACATATTATGGTTACATAGTGGACATATGGGAACTTGACTACGGACCTGATTTTAAGGTCCCTTTGTTTAAGTGCAAATGGGTCAATCTGTTAGGCGGCGGGGTACAGGTAGACCCACAGTACGGAATGACAACAGTGGACCTGAAAAATCTTGGGTACACTGACGAACCGTTCGTCCTAGCCAATGATGTGGCACAGGTTATCTATGTGAAGGACATGTCTACCAAACCGAGAAAAAGAAAAGATAAGGAAGCGAATACATCATACGATGAGTCAAAGCGCCACATAGTTCTTTCAAGAAAAAAGGGACATCCTGGGAGTGGACGGCAAGACAGACATGTCTGAAGATTATGAAAAGTTTCATGAAATTCCTCCCTTCAATGTCAAGGCTGACCCAAGCATCCTAATAAACAATGAAGATTATCCATGGTTATGGCGCAATAAGCAAATGACACAAGCGAAGAAAAAGTGAAGACTTTCTCCCGCAACTATTATGATGATACCATGCAAAATTTGTAACAGACGAACATGCTACCATTGTCCATTTTGTACATGCACATGCTATGTGGGTGAAATTATGATACCATCCCAACTTTCAACTTTTTCAGAGTTCATTTGAAATTCTTTCATGTCTTATGGTTCAAGGTTTTATGTGTTGAGGCAAATGGATCAATATGTCAGGAGGCGGGGTACAGGTAGACCCACAGTACAGTATGACAACAGTGGATCTAAACAATCTTGGGTACACAGACGAACCATTCGTCCTAGCCAATGATGTGGCGCAGTTATTGTCTGAAACTTTGATACTTCGAAAGTGATTGTCCATTTTGTACACGAAGTGCATCAAGTTTTTGTCGTAACCCTCTCTACTTTTTGGAACATGCTATGTGGGAGAAATGATGATACCATGCCAACTTTCAACCTTTTCAGAGTTCATTTTTAAATGCTTTCCAATTTCAGAGTCATTTAGCTCAAAGAATGAATTAATAGCAAACAGAATGAACTACAATTTTTTTATGAAAATAAAAACAATCAATTAAAATATTATGTTATGATCAACTAAAATAAAACTATAATATTCTTCAATAGCAAAAAGAATATAATTTTTGTGACCTAAAATCAAACTATAAGTATTTAATTGTAAGTATAAATAAAAAATAAATAGCAAAAAAGAAAAAAAAATTCTATTTTTATAGTAAAGTTATTCATAAACTAGTGATTCACACAAATTTAAAAAAATACAAATTTAAACTATTCAAAATTTTAAAACTAATGGCACTAACAGAAAGTTTATAATTTTTGTGACCTAAAAGCAAAAATAAATCACTAAAAAACTGTAGTATTTAGTTTTAAGTAGAAATAAAAAATAAAAAACCAAAAAAATGAAGAAATAAAAAAGAAAAAACCAAAAAAAATGCCACCTACTAGGCCTCCACGGCCTGAATACGACTAGAAACCCTACATGGGCCAAGATTCAGGCCCGCAGAAGGCCCAATAGGCCCACAGGCAGTAGCAAGTTTAGGCCCGAAAGCCTGCATTAGAGAGGAGCTCGAATGGGGAGGCACACCAGTGCTTATAAACAAGTGTCGGCGCCCTTCAGCTAGCGATGTGGGACTAAACTTTTGGGCGCGGGGCAGCACAAGGCCATTGGTCCCGGTTGGTGCCACCAACCGGGAC